>NC_051066.1:21408835-21420629 GCF_004664715.2 Peromyscus leucopus
AAAGGTAAAATCAACATCCTTGGTGAACATGGATGCAACAGTCCTTAGGAAGAGTACTTAATAGTTCAAAAAAAAATTCAACAGCACTTACAAGGACCATACTTCGTGATGAAGATGGGTTCACCCAGTCATGTAAGGGCTGCAACATATGCCAACTGATTAGCAATGTTGTGCAGAAACAGAAGGGCAAGAATCACATACTTAGCCGAAAAGAGTGAAATTGTCATTTTTTCAGGGAAAACGCATAGACCCGGAAACCATGGTGTTGTGTATAACAAGCCAGTCCCACAAGACATTTTTTTTTTTTCAAATCCTGGATCTCAGGTTGGGGAGCAGACCTGATAGTAAAAGGGAATGATTAGGTATGTGAAGGGGAAAGAGGAGGGGGGTAAGTATATAGAGTAGGTGAATATTATCAAAGTACATTATGTGCAGATACAGAAATGTTACAGTGAAGTTTTTTACTTTATATGCTTAATATTTACTAAAACAAAATCTTTAAAACGTAAAAAGAAACAAAGAAAATGAGTAGTTAGAAAAAGAAAAATGGAGGATAGCTAACAAAGAAAATTTAAAATATGTAAAAATTAACATCTAAAACCAGAAACATAAATTACAAAAAAATAAAATGAAAAACTAAAACCAATACCCCCAAAGCACAACCAGCAAAGTGAGAGGAAAAACTCACTCTGTCAAGTACAACAAGTCACCAGCATCCGAGTCCAAAACTTCACCAGTATCCAGGTCCAAAACTTTCACCCACGTCCAAGTCCCACAGATCACCACCCAACAGCTCTCTGTACTAGAAGGACAAAACCCAGCCCTAGGCAGTGTGTTATATGCACAGGTGTCAGTCATTCCTCACAGTGGCTCCTTGTGAGGTCAGAGCAAGACATGGACCAATGAGGGATGGGCACACTCCTGTCAAAGGACTGTGTTAACTACTCTGCAGTCACTGCTACCAAGTGCCCCACAGAAAGTAACATAAGGAAGGGTTCCTTTCTGCTCACACTTTGTGAGAACAGGGAAAGCATGGTAGCAGGAATAGTTGGTGTTAGCATGTGGCTGCTTACACTGTACTTGTGGTCACCCCACCTCCAACACCAGGCTAACAAACTGCTTCCTGGAGCTAGATCCCCCACTAAAGCTAGGCCCCAACTTCCCAAGACAATCACCTGCTGGAGAGCACAAGTTCAAACACAAAAATGTCTACATGGGACATTTTACAAGCAAACCCTAGGAAGAACTGGCTCCACTTTAACAGTAGTAACAACAGAAATGGTAACAATGAAAATATGGGCCCCTAAAACTCTGTGTTTTATTGGGTATAGACTCTGATATCTATCAGTAAGAAAGTGAACCCAGAGCATGTTCCAATGACCTTTGCAAGTAAGATCAAAAATGCTGTGATAACAGCTGACTGTTACAGACCTCAACATATCTACATTCAGAGTAGATATGTTAAAATTCATATATTTGGAGTGCATGAGGTGTATTTTTGGATATATGAGGGCTGCTTTCTTGTTCTAACATGGAAGTTTGTTATATGTTTCCACATGACCCTAGGAAGGACTATACTCTCTTTCAGGCCCTGTTCGATAAGCAACACATCCTGTCATGATGGTGACCCTCCAAAGGCTCCCAACTCTCAATATTATCATTGCTTTAGGAGTGAAGATACAACATGGACTTGGAGGGACACATGTTCCAACATGATACCCCACAAACTAGAGCTGGTCATCACTAGACGTGACCTGCCAGAGGTGAGTCATTACAGTTCTCCTCACAGACATCCGGCAGGCTCTCAAAGACAAGGTAGAAATTCCTTATGTAAGGTCTGAGGACCTGCTCATTATCAAAGTAGTCATGTTGAAATGAAGGAGCCCAAGGAGTAGGGAGAAATATTTGCCTGACCAGATGGATATGAAAGTTTTAATGAATAATAGGCACTTAGGCAGACACACAGGCAGGTGAATTATGAGAGAGTCCCTTGCATTACAGTGAATGGGGTCCATTTTTACAGCCATTAAGAAATATCTGGCCTTATCTCTTGGGCCATTTGTGTGGCCTCTTATTTGAATAGTTAAGAGGACAGATCACTATGTTTTTTAACACCATTGGCTTCCTTTTGTGAAACTGACCGTTTGGGGTGAGGTACCAGGGCTGTTGAGTTAGATTCTAACTGCCTGTTAAGGTATCACAAACAGTATCAGCTCCTGCCATTTATGTCAACGTGGGTAAAATGCGAGAGTAAAGGGCTGAGCAAAAGAAGCCACAAGAGAGAGAAAGATGGCGCCGCGAAGAGAGAGGGTTTCTACGCTGCCTCGGCTCCCACTGTGGGTACTGTTTTTTCTGCTGCTGCTGCTCGTGCCCCAGCCCATCGCCGGTCATGGCGGCAAGTACTCGCGGGAGAAGAACGAGCCTGAGATGGCCGCCAAGCGCGAGCCCGGGGAGGAGTTCCGCATGGAGAAGCTGAACCAGCTTTGGGAGAAGGCCCAGCGGCTTCATCTGTCTCCTGTGAAGCTGGCAGAGCTCCACTCTGACCTGAAGATACAGGAAAGGGACGAACTCAACTGGAAGAAGCTGAAGGCGGAAGGCTTGGACGAGGATGGGGAGAAAGAAGCAAAAGTGATCCACAACCTCAATGTCATCTTGGCCAGGTACGGACTGGATGGGAGGAAGGACACCCAGATGGTGCACAGCAACGCACTTGAAGACACCCAGGACGAGCTGGGGGACCCCAGGCTGGAGAAGTTGTGGCACAAGGCAAAGACATCAGGGAAATTCTCCAGTGAAGAACTGGACAAGCTGTGGCGGGAGTTTCTGCACCACAAAGAGAAGATCCACGAATACAATGTGATGCTGGACACACTGAGCAGAGCTGAAGAAGGTTATGAGAACCTTCTCAGTCCTTCCGACATGAGCCACATCAAGAGCGACGCGCTGAGCAGCAAGCACAGTGAGCTGAAGGACAGGCTGCGGAGTATCAACCAGGGCCTAGACCGCCTGAGGAAGGTCAGCCACCAGGGCTACAGCCCCACCACCGAGTTTGAAGAGCCCCGAGTGATAGATCTGTGGGACCTGGCCCAGTCTGCCAACTTCACCGAGAAGGAACTGGAGTCATTCCGGGAGGAGCTCAAGCACTTTGAGGCCAAAATTGAAAAGCATAACCACTACCAGAAGCAGCTGGAGATTTCCCACCAGAAACTGAAGCACGTGGAGAGCATCGGTGACCCCGAGCACATCAGCCGCAACAAGGAGAAGTACGTGCTGCTAGAAGAGAAGACCAAGGAGCTGGGCTACAAGGTGAAGAAGCATCTGCAGGACCTGTCCAGCAGGGTCTCGAGAGCTCGGCACAATGAGCTCTGAGGACCGGGAGCCACCAGCAGAGGGGCTCCTGAAGACACTGGGAGCCGGCAGCATGCCGTCTGCATGCACAGCCCCTGTAACTGGTGTGGCTGACCACAGTGACGTGGCAAGGAGGATCCTTGGACACACCAATATGATCCTGCTGTGGTTGGCAAGGACTTCTTTTCTCTCGAGCAAGTGTGTGTGGCCGTCACCACCCTGGCTGAGGGCCGTGGCATAGCCACCAGTGAGATATGACTGCCACAAGAGAGGGAAAATATGCATAGAGGGTCGTAAAGCAAGGCTGCCCACTCTCTCCATAACTATTCAATATAGTAATCAAAATTCTAGCTAGAGCAACAAGACGACAAAAGGAGATCAAGGGGATACAAATTGGGAGGGAAAAAGCCAAACTTTCGCTATTTGCAGATGATATGACAGTCTATATAAGTGACCCCAAATATTCCACCATGGAACTCCTACAGCTGGTAAATACCTTCAGTAATGTGTCAGGATACAAGATTAAATTAAAAAAAAAAATCAGTAGCCCTACTATCTACTAATTATAAATGGGCTGAGAAAGAAATTAGAGAAACATCACCCTTTAAAATAGCCACAAATAACATAAAATATCTTGGGGGTAACTCTAACCAAACAAGGAAAATATCTGTGGGACAAGAGCTTTGAGTCTTTGAAGAAAGAAGTTAAAGAGGATATCAGAAAATAGAAAGATCTCCTATGTTCGTGGATAGGTGGGATCAACCTAGTAAAAATGGCAATCTTACCAAAAGCAATCTATAGATTCAATGCAATCCCCCATCAAAATCCCAATGCAATTCTTCACAGAACTTGAAGGAACAATACTCAACTTCATAGGGAAAAACAAAAATCCCAGGATAGGCAAAACAATCTTATACAACAAAGGAACTTCCGAAGGCATTCCCATGCCTGACTTCAAGCTCTGCTATAGTGCTATAATAATAAAAACAGCTTGGTATTGGCATAAAAACAGACACATTGATCAATGGAATCAAACCGGGGACCCTGACATTAACATATACAGCTATGAACACTTGATTTTTGACAAAGAAGTGAAAATTATACAATGGGGAAAAAGCATCTTCAACAGATGGTTCTGGCATAACTGGATCTACATGTAGAAGAATCCAAATAGATCCATATCTATCACCATGTACAAATCTCAAGTCCAGATGAATCAAAGAACTCAATATAAATACAGTTATACTGAATCTCATAGAAGAGAAAGTGGGAAATAGCCTTGAACGCACGGGCATAAGAGACATCTTCCTAAATATAACACCACTAGCACAGACACTGAGAGAAATAATTAATAAATGGGACCTCTTGAAACTGAGAAACTTCTGTAAGGCAAAGGACACTGTCAATAAGACAAAAAGGCAGCCTATAGAGTAGGAAAAGATCTTTATCAACCCCACATCAGACAGAGGGCTGATCTCCAAATTATATAAAGAACTCAAGAAACTAGACAGCAAAATATCAAAAAATTCGATTTAAAAATGGGCTACAGAACTAAACAGATAATTCTCAACAGAAGAATCTCAAATGGTCAGATGATATTTAAAGAAATGTTCAAAATCCTTAGCTGTCAGGAAAATGCAAAACAAAGCAACAATGAGATACCATCTTATGCCTGTCAGAATGGCTAAAATAATAAAAACAGAAGACAGTTTATGTTGGAGAAGATGTGGAGAAAGGGGAACACTCCTCCACTGCTGGGGGAATGCAATCTTGTACAGCCACTCTGGAAATCAATATGGCAGTAACTCTGAAAATTGGTAATCCACATACCTCAACACCCAGCAATACCACTCCTAGGCAATACCCAAAAGTTGCCCAACCATGCCACAAGGACATTTGCTCAACCATGTTCATAGCAGCATCATTTGTAATAGCCAGAACCTGGAAACATTCTAGATGCCCTTCAACAGAAGAATGGATAAAGAAAATGTGGTACATTTACATAGTGGAGTATTATGTAGCAGTAAAAAATAATGTTATCATAAAATTTGTAGGCAAATGGATGGACCTAGAAAAAAATCATCCTGAGTGAGGTAACCCAGATCCAGAAAGACAAAACAGTATGTACTCAGTCATATGTGAATAATAGAAGCAAAGCAAATGATAACAGGGCCACAGTCCACATCCCAGAGAATCAAGGTAAAGAGGGGGACAATAAGAGGGACACACATGGATGTCTCAGGAAGGGGAAAGATTAAGACTCCTGGGCAAACTATAGAGAGTGTGGAATAGAGAGGAGGGGGATAGGAGGGAATGAGAGGTAGGAACATGGGGGAGAGATAGGGAGGGAGAGCGATGAAAGAGATATCTTGACAGAGTGTACCATTAAGGGGATGGGGAGACATCTGCAACTAGGGAAAACCCTGGAACTCACCAGCTTGTCCCCAACAAAAACTCATAGCAATGGTAGAGAGGGTTCTTCAACTAGCCTTCCCTTCACTCAGATTGGTGTCTACCCTAATTGTCATCATAGAACCTACATCTAATGACTGATGGAAACAGATGCAGAGACCCACAGCCAAGCACTTAGCCAAGACCCTGGAGTTGAAGAGAAGGAGGAAGGATTATAAGAGTAAGGAGAGGGGTCAGAATCACGATGGAAAAACTATAGAAACAGCTGACCCAATGTAATGGGAGCTCATGGCCTCTGGACTGACAGCTGAAGAGCCAATATAGGACCAAACTAGGCCCTCTGATTGTGGGTGAAATTTGCATCGCTTGATGTAAATGTGTTTGTTGGTCTCCTGGCATTGTGACCAAGACTTACCCCAGGTACACAAACTGGCTTTTAAGACTCCATTCCCAATAGTATACTGCCTTACTCAGGCTCGATGCAGGCTGGAGGGGCTAGGTCTAGACCCAACATGATATAACAGCCTGTGTTGACTACCTAAGAGAGGACTTACTCTCTATGAAGAGGGGATGGGGGTGGAATGGGGGTATGTGAGAGGAGAAGGAGAAGAGGAGAGAGGAACTGGCTGGTATGTAAAACGCAAAAGAAAATCTTCTTTTAAATAAAAAAAATTATAAAAATAAAAAACAAACGAACAACAACAACAAAAAGAATCTCCAAACAACCAAGACTGTTGACAAGACTACATGTTGCTCTCCACAAACTTATGGCAAAGCCAGATTGCTGAAGATATCACCTACACAATTCACTGACCATGAAGGAGTCAATATACACACAACCTCAGCCCCTATGTGCAGGAGTCTTTGGTAGAGAAAGATACTCTCCACGATACTAAGGAGAAATGAAACAACTAACACAACCACAAAACCTTTGACTTACTAATGTCCTACCTGCAAGATATGCTAGGGCAATCGTGGGGCAAAGCTTGTCAAGTAACCAACCAATATCTGATTTGACTTAAGGCCTCCTCCACTAGATGAAAACTGTACCCAACACTGCTTAGATGGCCGAGAACCTAAGACAAGATTGCCCAAGAACCTAAGGTAAAACCAAATACTAAAACAAATAATAAAAACATAGCTATAAAGTGATTCCTAATGACATTCTGCTATACTTATATATCAGTGCCTTGTTCAGTCATCATTAGAGAAGCTTCTTTCTGTAGCTGATGAGAACAAATACAGAGACCCACACCCAAGCATTATATAGAGAAAGGAGATCTTGAAACTCTCATCCCTAAAAGGGAAGCCTTCATCAGATCCCTCTCCTCAGATCTCAGGGAACTCCTCTGAAGAAGAGGCAGACAGAATGTAAAATCCATTGGGTACAGAGGACACAAAAAAACAAAAAAAACAAACAAACAAACAAAAAAAAACAAAGTAAATAAAGCCAATATGAACTCATGGAGACCAAGACAGCATCTACAGGGCCTGCACAGATCTGAGGTCCTAGAGTTGAATGGAGAGATGGACACAAGTTCCCATCCGTAATCCAGAAGGTGTCTCCAATTGATAACCTCTTTCAAATCAAAATTTAGTTTTCTCCAAGGGAGTTTCACTGGAGAAGCAAAGTACTGTTAAGGGTAGGCTGTATCCTCTGAAGTAGATGGCCAACAGAAAATAAACTCAGTGGAGTTTTTGAAGTTCCTTGCTTCATTATACATGTCATGGATTTTCTTTTTATCTCATTTTTTAATTATTTATTTATATATTTTTCTCTCTTTTTATGTTATAGGTCTTTTGTGTATATATCTTGACTTCATGCTTATTGTTTTTATGGGGTTCCTGAATATGCCATAAATTGGTTCTCTGATTCTTATGCATTCCCTTATGCAATTTTCTTTCTGTTTGTTTTATCCTATTCTGATGTGTTATATTTATGTTATTTTATTTTGTTATTTCAAAAGAGATTGAATTCCACAAAGGACTAAGGATATAGTTCAGTGGTAGAATATTTACCTACTGATGCAGAATATTCTGTGTGAGTCAGTCTGGCCAAGTGAAAGACAGGATTCAAGACTTACAGGAGCTGACTCACAAACTACATCTTCCAGGGGCTGACTCCTTTGCAGTACTCTCCTTTGGGTCTCTCTTAGGCCCCTGACTCCTCCTACCCCTCCCTTTGCCTGTCTCCTTGAGTCTCTTTTCTCCTTGGATCCAGAGATTCCACTAAAGCCTTAGGACCTGACCTACCTTGGCAAGGCAGAGTGGGGTAGTCAACACTCCAGTGTTGTTTGTTTACAGTTTGAGAAGGGCCTGGAGGCAGGTGAAGTGTGTGGCAGTTCTCTGCCTAGGTGTCAGTGTGGCCACATTTGAAGCTGGTCCCAGGTGGAGTCTCTTTGTGCCACATAATCATGATTACTCTCTATCTCTGCAGGACTTTTCCAGAAAAAAAAAAAACTGGCAAAATTACACAGACACTTGTGACAAAATTTCCCTGGGTTTTCTACTATTACCTACCTGACTGTTTCTTCACCCTCAACTTTTGACTGACCTACTCCCCCAAAAATTCAGCTTAAAGAAGTCAGATGATAACCACAATCAGCCCCTATCATCAGCAAAATGTTGGAATGTTATGTCCCAATCCCCCTCCAATTGCAGTGCCATTGACAATGTCCTAAATAACAGTCTGGGTTCAGGTCAAACCAGACTCTTGATAGATTCAACAGAAGATTACTGATGTATACACCCAGTACTCCTCAGAAATCTGTGAAATGGGTTTCTGTCTGCTAAGAAGAGCTTACACTTTCTTATCTCTCCCTACCTCAGCAAATGAGGCATCTTGGTCCCTATTAGCACATACCCATAACACATCAAAGTTCCAGGCTGGCTGCTGGTCTCTTATGGCTCTCAATCTTCCTTACCAGGATCTTCTGGCCTGCATACTTCCCCACTTCTTTAAAATAGGCATGGCTTTCCTTACCATTCTGCTGTCCTCTGCCTCCCAAGGGGTAGTCATGGCAGCTTTGGACTTCTCCAAATGGTTTTTGCTTCCTTTGCCCCCAAGAAGTAACCATGCCAGCTTTGAACTCCCCTAATAATCCTTCCTTCAACTCCACCCATGGAGTGGCCTGGTTCAAGGTTTTACTACTCCATCCCTTACACTTACATTTGTGTCTCAGTGGGTGTATACATGTGAATGAAGGCTCCTATGGAGACTAGAAGTGTTGAACACATGGAGCTGAAATTACACCAGTTGTTTGTGTGTCACCTTGTGTGGGTGCCAGGAATTGGACATCCATCCTCTTCAATAGCAAGAGGTACTCTTAACCAATATTTCTGACCCCACACTCTCTGGATTTTTATAACTGGGCATAGAATGCTAATTTCTGTCTTATAGTCCTCTTAGCCTTCACCTAAATCTGAGGTTAAGATAGACCAAATTCTATCAAGTACACAAAGATCCAACAGTATCAATTAAATGTCATTCTTAAGTTTTCTAGTGTCAGAAGGTGATAGACAGCTGTTTCTGTGTACAGACTTTCTCGTGTTTCCCCCAGGTCTTTTGTAGACAAATGCTGTACAAAGCACTAATTACTCCTTAAACAGTGCTCATATTTATCCACTGTACATTTTGGGAACTAAGAAACTGACCTATCTCCTGTTTCAGCATCTTCATGAATCTTTTTTTTTTTTTTATTTTTCCATCATAGGCAATTTATTTTGTTCTATTCATTCACAGTTAATACAGAAAATACTTGGAAACATTTCCATATAATGTTTGACACAGAAATCATCAAATAGAAGTATACAATGTTGACAGGAGGCAGTACATTTATAATTTATAACCCCAAATGTATTTATAAATTAGAAATGGAAAGATCTACAAATGAAATTATGAAGGTTCACCAAAGTCATTTAATCTGTCAGTTTCTCATTCATTTTTATGTCTTAATAATATTCTATTGTATGAATAAGCCACATTTTATTTCTCTCCAGTATTTGATAGCTATTTGAGTTGTTTTAACTTTTTTACTATTAGCAACACACTGCTGTAAACCTTCATGTACATGTTTCATAGGTGCACATTTTCAGTAGTTTGAGGATATATTCCTAAGGGTAGAATTGTTGAGTAACAGAGTAACAATGTTTTGCATTTTGACCAACCACCAAACTGTTTTGCCAAAGTGGCACACCATTTTACAATCTCACCAAATCCTTGTTTTTAAGGCTCTGATTTTTGTACAAAAGCATTCAATCATTCTGTCAGACCAAACCAGGAAAAGTAAGCTATAGTTCAGAGCTGTTCTATTCCATTTACTATGCAAAGCCATTCTTGGCGTTTGCAACTCTCAGCCCTTTTGAGTATTCTTGCAGTGTTCACCTTTTCCTCCACCACTTTTTTTTCTTCTTCTTTTTTTTTTGGTTTATTTCTATCTATTACAAATGTATAAAAAAATCCTCCATCAACGCCGCTGATAGAAGCAGAACCTTGAGAAATATACCTTTGGTTTGCCTCAGAAAAGGAACACATATTGCACTGTAAAGTTTATAATATTGGCGCAAAAATTGTGGTAATGTTACAATACCAGTTTTAAGAGTTCAGTGACTAATGGGGAGCCGATGGATACATGCAGAACTGTGAAAGCGATCTCACTTAGCCAGCTGTACACGTAGACTGTAAATCTACATTCAGATCAATTCTGAACTAAAACTATCATCTCAGTTTATCTGTTGAGGTCAACCAGGAAACCCTAGAATATACCTTGATTTTTACAAAAAACAAAATAGGGGAGGGTTTCTTCAGCATTTCAGTCCACGAGTAACGGTATCCTAACAGGCAAAGTGTTCTCTCACTGTCAACATAGAATGAACTGCTGCTGGAGGTCAACTTGGGCTTTAATTTGCATTAGCACTTACATGCATAGTAGTCCAAGTTGTTGACCTCATGACTTTAAAAAGTAACTCTAAAAAAGTAAATGGCCCTTCTTGGAAGACTAAAGAAAGACATCCAGCCACAGTTGTAAAAAGTCTCATCAAAACAATTATACCCTTTTATGAATTACGCCTCAATTAAAAAAAAAAAGTAGCCCCAAATAAGAAGCAGCTCTGAAAAAGAAATATACTTAAGATATTTGAAAAAAAAAATAAGGTGAATACAGGTTCAAAAATAATTAGATACATTTTCTTAAGGCTACCTAGAATTAGGCTTTAAAGAATTCTACCATTTCAGTTTACCACTAGCTACTAGATACCCATTTACAAACAAGATGTTCACTTTTTTTGTTTCTTTATCGAAAGAAAATCTACCTTCAGACTATGAGGTTGGTGATGGGGAGGGACTAGAAATCTTCATGATCTTTACTGTTGATTAGTTAATAGATAATTGGAAGAGAACAGACAAATTCGAAGTGAATCCTAGGTATCTACCTGCTGTGAGACACAAGAATATATTATAGAGATTCAGCTGTATATAATAAAGCCTATACATAGAAATATCAAGGTATTTTTCTAGAGGCATGCCATTTATCAGGGAATACTTTGGTGTTATTCAGCTTTAATATATACCAGCTGTCTTCTTCTGCTATGAAAATCTTGTGTGCTCATATACTACTAGGCCACATGGCAAACAGTTAAGTTTCTCAGTCCTTTTGCTGACTCTATTAAGTAACACCTCTACAGAGCCCAGGAGACAGGCAAACTGTAGATGCTTAACTTTTTTCCTGCAACTGAAGCTCAGACTTTCCTTCCCATACTGGCCAAATGCCATTCTAGAGCATTTGACTCAGAACAAAAGTTTTTGCTGATCCAGGTTGGAGTGAAGGGAAGGCAGAATTCCTGGTCAGAGAGTCTCGTGGTTGGAGAGAAGGGAACAAGGCGGATAGGCGGATTTTTTTTTTTTTTTTTTTTTTTTTTGTAGAGAATAAGGATTGGGTCAGGTCAACAGAGTAGAAAGAGAAGAAATTAGCATGGATGGAGAAACTTAAGATGAAGTTGAGATTGAATTTAAGAGCTTACTAAAACTGAGAGGACA
>NC_051066.1:21421129-21449335 GCF_004664715.2 Peromyscus leucopus
GCTGCTTTTTCAGAGGATCTGGATTCAGTTACAACATCCATATATTGGCTTATAATCATCTGTAACTGCCATTCCAGGACAATCAATATACCTCTTCTGGCCTATGCAGGTACTTTCATTTTATATATACGTGTGTGTGTGTGTGTGTGTGTGTGTGTGTGTGTGTGTGTGTGTGTAGGGAAAACATACACACAAACAAAATAAAATAAATCTCTTTTTTTAACTAAGTAGGGATGATAATATGATAATTTAGTAAATAATGAAAGAAGGTTCCCTTCAGGCCTATGATTAATTAAAAAAAAATTAGCCCTCTTATATACAAACAATAAATGATCTGAGAAAGAAATTAGGGAAACAACACCCTTCATAACAGTCAAAAATAACATAAAATATCTTGGGGTAACTCTAACAAAACAAGTGAAAGACCTGTGTGACAAGAGCCTCAAGTCTTTGAAGAAAGAAATTAAAGAGGATATCAGAAAATAGAAAGATCTCCGGTGTTTGTGGAGAGGTGGGATCAAAATAGTAAAAGTGGCAATCTTACCAAAAGCAATCAATAGATTCAGTTCAATCCCCATCAAACTCCCAATGCAAATCTTCACAGAACTTGAAGGAATAATACTCAACTTCATAGAGAAAAACAAAATCCCATGATAGGCAAAACAATCTTATACAACAAAGGAACTTCCAGAGGCATTCCCATCCCTGACTTCAAGCTCTACTATAGTTCTATAATAATAAATATAGCTTGGTATTGGCATAAAAACAGACACATTGATCAATGGAATCTAATTGAAGACCCTGACGTTAACATACACATCTATGGACACCTGATTTTTGACAAAGAAGTGAAAATTATACAATGGGGAAAAAGCATCTTCAACAGATGGCTGACATAACTATATCTACATGTAGAAGAATCCAAATAGATCCATATCTGACACCATGTACAAATCTCAAGTACAAATAGATCAAAGACCTCAACAGAAATCAATTTAAACTAAATCTCATAGAAGAGAAAGTGGGAAATAGCCTTGAATGCATGGGCACAAGAGACTATTTCCTAAATATAACACCACTAGCACAGACACTGAGAGAAACAATTAATAAATGGGACCTCTTGAAACTGAGAAACTTCTGTAAGGCAAAGGACACTGTCAATAAGACAAAAAGGCAGCCTATAGAGTGGGAAAAGATCTTTATCAACCCCACATCAGACAGAGGGCTGATCTCTAAAATATATAAAGAACTCAAGAAACTAGACAGCAAAATATCAAATAATTCAATTTAAAAATGGGCTACAGAACTAAACAGAGAATTCTCAACAGAAGAATCACAAATGGTCAGAAGATATTTAAAGAAATGTTCAAAATCCTTAGCTGTCAGGAAAATGCAAAACAAAGCAACAATGAGATACCATCTTATGCCTGTCAGAATGGCTAAAATAATAAAAACAGAAGACAGTTTATGTTGGAGAAGACATGGAGAAAGGGGAACACTCCTCCACTGCTGGGGGGAATGCAATCTTGTATAGCCACTCTGGAAATCAATATGGCAGTAACTCTGAAAATTGGTAATCCACATACCTCAACACCCAGCAATACCACTCCTGGGCAATACCCAAAAGTTGCCCATGCCACAAGGACATTTGCTCAACCATGTTCATAGTAGCATTATTTGTAATAGCCAGAACCTGGAAACATTCTAGATGCCCTTCAACAGAAGAATGGATAAAGAAAATGTGGTACATTTACATAGTGGAGTATTATGTAGCAGTAAAAAATAATGTTATCATAAAATTTGTAGGCAAATGGATGGACCTAGAAAAAAATCATCCTGAGTGAGGTAACCCAGACCCAGAAAGACAAAACAGTATGTACTCAGTCATATGTGAATAATAGAAGCAAAGCAAATGATAACAGGGCCACAGTCCACATCCCAGAGAATCAAGGTAAAGAGGGGGACACTAAGAGGGACACACATGGATGTCTCAGGAAGGGGGAAAGATTAAGACTCCTGGGCAAACTATAGAGAGTGTGGAATAGAGAGGAGAGGGATAGGAGGGAATGAGAGGTAGGAACATGGGGGAGAGATAGGGAGGGAGAGCGATGAAAGAGATATCTTGACAGAGTGTACCATTAAGGGGTTGGGGAGACATCTGCAACTAGGGAAAACCCTGGGAACTCACCAGCTTGTCCCCAACAAAAACTCATAGCAATGGTGGAGAGGGTTCTTCAACTAGCCTTCCCCTTCACTCAGATTGGTGTCTACCCTAATTGTCATCATAGAACCTACATCTAATGACTGATGGAAACAGATGCAGAGACCCACAGCCAAGCACTTAGCCAAGATCCTGGAGTTGAAGAGAAGGAGGAAGGATTATAGGAGTAAGGAGAGGGGTCAGAATCATGATGGGAAAAACTATAGAAACAGCTGACCCAATGTAATGGGAGCTCATGGCCTCTGGACTGACAGCTGAAGAGCCAATATAGGACCAAACTAGGCCCTCTGATTGTGGGTGAAATTTGCATCGCTTGATGTAAATGTGTTTGTTGGTCTCCTGGCATTGTGACCAAGACTTACCCCAGGTACACAAACTGGCTTTTAAGACTCCATTCCCTATAGTATACTGCCTTACTCAGGCTCGATGCAGGCTGGAGGGGCTAGGTCTAGACCCAACATGATATAACAGCCTGTGTTGACTACCGAAGAGAGGACTTACTCTCTATGAAGAGGGGATGGGGGTGGAATGGGGGTATGTGAGAGGAGAAGGAGAAGAGGAGAGAGGAACTGGCTGGTATGTAAAACGCAAAAGAAAATCTTCTTTTAAATGAAAAAATTATAAAAATAAAAAACAAACGAACAACAACAACAAAATGAATCTCCAAACAACCAAGACTGTTGCCAAGACTACATGTTGCTCTCCACAAACTTATGGCAAAGCCAGATTGCTGAAGATATCACCTACACAATTCACTGACCATGAAGGAGTCAATATACACACAACCTCAGCCCCTATGTGCAGGAGTCTTTGGTAGAGAAAGATACTCTCCACGATACTGAGGAGAAATGAAACAACTAACACAATCACAAAACCTTTGACTTACTAATGTCCTACCTGCAAGATATGCTAGGGCAATCGTGGGGCAAAGCTTGTCAAGTAACCAACCAATATCTGATTTGACTTAAGGCCTCCTCCACTAGATGAAAATTGTACCCAACATTGCTTAGATGGCCGAGAACCTAAGACAAGATTGCCTAAGAACCTAGGGTAAAACCAAATACTAAAACAAATAATAAAAACATAGCTATAAAGTGATTCCTAATGACATTCTGCTATACTTATATATCAGTGCCTTGCTCAGTCATCATTAGAGAAGCTTCTCTGTAGTTGATGAGAACAAATACAGAGACCCACACCCAAGCATTATATAGAGAAAGGAGATCTTGAAACTCTCATCCCTAAAAGGGAAGCCTTCATCAGATCCCTCTCCTCAGATCTCAGGGAACTCCTCTGAAGAAGAGGCAGAAAGAATGTAAAATCCATTGGGTACAGAGGACACCAAAAAACAAACAAACAAACAAACAAAAAACAAAGTAATTAAAGCCAATATGAACTCATGGAGACCAAGACAGCATCTACAGTGCCTGCACAGATCTGAGGTCCTAGAGTTGAAAGGAGAGATGGACACAAGTTCCCATCCGTAATCCAGAACGTGTCTCCAATTGATAACCTCTTTCAAATCAAAATTTAGTTTTCTCCAAGGGAGTTTCACTGGAGAAGCAAAGTACTGTTAAGGGTAGGCTGTACCCTCTGAAGTAGATGGCCAACAGAAAATAAACTCAGTGGAGTTTTTGAAGTTCCTTGCTTCATTATACATGTCATGGATTTTCTTTTTATCTTATTTTTTAATTATTTATTTATATATTTTTCTCTCTTTTTATGTTATAGGTCTTTTGTGTATATATCTTGACTTCATGCTTATTGTTTTTATGGGGTTCCTGAATATGCCATAAATTGGGTCTCTGATTCTTATGCATTCCCTTATGCAATTTTCTTTCTGTTTGTTTTATCCTATTCTGATGTGTTATATTTATGTTATTTTATCTTGTTATTTCAAAAGAGATTGAATTCCACAAAGGACTAAGGATATAGTTAAGTGGTAGAATATTTACCTACTGATGCAGAATATTCTGTGTGAGTCAGTCTGGCCAAGTGAAAGACAGGATTAAAGACTTACATGAGCTGACTCACAAACTACATCCTCCAGGGGCTGACTCCTTTGCAGTACTCTCCTTTGGGTCTCTCTTAGGCCCCTGACTCCTCCTACCCCTCCCTTTGCCTGTCTCCTTGAGTCTCTTTTCTCCTTGGATCCAGAGATTCCACTAAAGCCTTAGGACCTGACCTACCTTGGCAAGGCAGAGTGGGGTAGTCAACCCTCCAGTGTTGTTTGTTTACAGTTTGAAAGGGCCTGGAGGCAGGTGAAGTGTGTGGCAGTTCTCTGCCTAGGTGTCAGTGTGGCCACATTTGAAGCTGGTCCCAGGTGGAGTCTCTTTGTGCCACATAATCATGATTACTTTCTATCTCTGCAGGACTTTTCCAGAAAAAAAAAAAAAAAAAAAAAAAAAAAAACTGGCAAAATTACATAGACACTTGTGACAAAATTTCCCTGGGTTTTCTACTATTACCTACCTGACTGTTTCCACACCCTCAACTTTTGACTGACCTACTCCCCCAAAAATTCAGCTTAAAGAAGTCAGATGATAACCACAATCAGCCCCTATCATCAGCAAAATGTTGGAATGTTATGTCCCAATCCCCCTCCAATTGCAGTGCCACTGACAATGTCCTAAATAACAGTCTGGGTTCAGGTCAGACCAGACTCTTGATAGATTCAACAGAAGATTACTGATGTATACACCCAGTACTCCTCAGAAATCTGTGAAATGGGTTTCTGTCTGCTAAGAAGAGCTTACACTTTCTTATCTCTCCCTACCTCAGCAAATGAGGCATCTTGGTCCCTATTAGCACATACCCATAACACATCAAAGTTCCAGGCTGGCTGCTGGTCTCTTATGGCTCTCAATCCTCCTTACCAGGATCTTCTGGCCTGCATACTTCCCCACTTCTTTAAAATAGGCATGGCTTTCCTTACTATTCTGCTGTCCTCTGCCTCCCAAGGGGTAGTCATGGCAGCTTTGGACTTTTCCAAATGGTTTTTGCTTCCCTTTGCCCCCAAGAAGTAACCATGCCAGCTTTGAACTCCCCTAATAATCCTTCCTTCAACTCCACCCATGGAGTGGCCTGGTTCAAGGTTTTACTACTCCATCCCTTACACTTACATTTGTGTCTCAGTGGGTGTATACATGTGAATGAAGGCTCCTATGGAGACTAGAAGTGTTGAACACATGGAGCTGAAATTACACCAGTTGTTTGTGTGTCACCTTGTGTGGGTGCCAGGAATTGGACATCCATCCTCTTCAATAGCAAGAGGTACTCTTAACCAATATTTCTGACCCCACACTCTCTGGATTTTTATAACTGTGGATAGAATGCTGATTTCTGTCTTATAGTCCTCTTAGCCTTCACCTAAATCTGAGGTTAAGATAGACCAAATTCTATCAAGTACACAAAGATCCAACAGTATCAATTAAATGTCATTCTTAAGTTTTCTAGTGTCAGAAGGTGATAGACAGCTGTTTCTGTGTACAGACTTTCTCGTGTTTCCCCCAGGTCTTTTGTAGACAAATGCTGTACAAAGCACTAATTACTCCTTAAACAGTGCTCATATTTATCCACTGTACATTTTGGGAACTAAGAAACTGACCTATCTCCTGTTTCAGCATCTTCATGAATCTTTTTTTATTTTTTTTATTTTTCCATCACAGGCAATTTATTTTGTTCTATTCATTCACAGTTAATACAGAAAATACTTGGAAACATTTCCATATAATGTTTGACACAGAAATCATCAAATAGAAGTATACAATGTTGACAGGAGGCAGTACATTTATAATTTATAACCCCAAATGTATTTATAAATTAGAAATGGAAAGATCTACAAATGAAATTATGAAGGTTCACCAAAGTCATTTAATCTGTCAGTTTCTCATTCATTTTTATGTCTTAATAATATTCTATTGTATGAATAAGCCACATTTTATTTCTCTCCAGTATTTGATAGCTATTTGAGTTGTTTTAACTTTTTTACTATTAGCAACACACTGCTGTAAACCTTCATGTACATGTTTCATAGGTGCACATTTTCAGTAGTTTGAGGATATATTCCTAAGGGTAGAATTGTTGAGTAACAGAGTAACAATGTTTTGCATTTTGACCAACCACCAAACTGTTTTGCCAAAGTGGCACACCATTTTACAATCTCACCAAATCCTTGTTTTTAAGGCTCTGATTTTTGTACAAAAGCATTCAATCATTCTGTCAGACCAAACCAGGAAAAGTAAGCTATAGTTCAGAGCTGTTCTATTCCATTTACTATGCAAAGCCATTCTTGGCGTTTGCAACTCTCAGCCCTTTTGAGTATTCTTGCAGTGTTCACCTTTTCCTCCACCACTTTTTCTTCTTCTTCTTTTTTTTTTCTGGTTTATTTCTATCTATTACAAATGTATAAAAAATCCTCCATCAACGCTGCTGATAGAAGCAGAACCTTGAGAAATATACCTTTGGTTTGCCTCAGAAAAGGAACACATATTGCACTGTAAAGTTTATAAAATTGGCGCAAAAATTGTGGTAATGTTACAATACCAGTTTTAAGAGTTCAGTGACTAATGGGGAGCCGATGGGATACATGCAGAACTGTGAAAGCGATCTCACTTAGCCAGCTGTACACGTAGACTGTAAATCTACATTCAGATCAATTCTGAACTAAAACTATCATCTCAGTTTATCTGTTGAGGTCAACCAGGAAACCCTAGAATATACCTTGATTTTTACAAAAAACAAAATAGGGGGAGGGGTTTCTTCAGCATTTCAGTCCTAACAGGCAAAGTGTTCTCTCACTGTCAACATAGAATGAACTGCTGCTGGAGGTCAACTTGGGCTTTAATTTGCATTAGCACTTACATGCATAGTAGTCCAAGTTGTTGATCTCATGACTTTAAAAAGTAACTCTAAAAAAGTAAAATGGCCCTTCTTGGAAGACTAAAGAAAGACATCCAGCCACAGTTGTAAAAAGTCTCATCAAAACAATATACCCTTTTATGAATTACGCCTCAATTAAAAAAAAAAAAAAGTAGCCCCAAATAAGAAGCAGCTCTGAAAAAGAAAATATAACTTAAGATATTTGAAAAAAAAAATAAGGTGAATACAGGTTCAAAAATAATTAAGATACATTTTCTTAAGGCTACCTAGAATTAGGCTTTAAAGAATTCTACCATTTCAAGTTTACCACTAGCTACTAGATACCCATTTACAAACAAGATGTTCACTTTTTTTGTTTCTTTCTTTTTTTTTTTTAATTTCTTTAGAGCACTTTATTTGATTCAATGCACACTAAAAATATTCACTTCTTCGACAATTACGTCAAATAGTTTTCTGAGGAAGTCTACAGTCTGAACTGCTTAAACTGATTTTTTTTAAGAGGCAAATGATTTTCCACACATCTGCTGACACCTGAAACGTTTCTGATGTTGATTCTACTTTGGTCACTTTATAATTCTACTGTGTCCATACAAAAGTAGGACTACAACTTTTAATCCAACGGAGATGCGCACACAGTCTAGAGCACACTTGATTTGAGCATCACAACGAAGAGGAGAAAAATACACCAGATCAAGATGGTCTATCTGCTTCAGGTCCTACTCCTGTTCTCAGGTAGTAAATCAAGTTGGGTTTATTCCAATTACCATTCAAGTGGGGATTGGCTCGTTCTCAGGATTTACTTACAGGTCTCTTCGAAGTTATTTAAAGCCCCCAGTCCATGCACATGTCCCACTTGGTGGACAGATGAGTAATCTAACCCCACCGGGTTTATTTCAATATTTTGATATTTCAATAATAAGTTGCTTCTGAAGATTTTTTTTGAGAAGTCTGTTCTCTATTAAAATAAGATAGAACCTCAAAATATGAATGTGAACATTAGAAATAGACAGCATATATTACAAATCCATTCTTGATAGGAACATTAGTAAGAATACACATTAGTCTAAAAAACAGGCTCAGCAAATGTTGCTGATCTGCCAGAAGTCTGAGCTCACTATTTACAAATAAGACAAAGTGAAATACAGAAAATTGTACACATTTGGTAGCTGACAGATTTCTGTTTACCAATAGTGGTCTACTGGAAACTGGTACAAAGAAAGACTGGGTGAGAGTCAGTTGTCACCTTCTCAATCTAATTGACATGTACAGAAAATTCTGTAATAAATGTTCTGCCTTTTGAGGGAGTAACTGTATGATCGGATGATTTGACCAGTACGTGTAATTGTTTAGAAGGATTTTCTGGAAATGACGTCCATAAATCTGTATGATCCACTACTGAAGTTTTATCATATTCATTTCAGTACACCACTGAAGTTGACCAGATGATCAATGGTTATGTTCTTATAGATCCTACATCTAAGTAGAAAATAAAACTACCATAGGGTTCTTTAAACCAAGTTAAAAACTAAGGCCCAATAGATCCAAATGAGAGAAAATACAGTGGCATGATTCAATGCATCTTTAGTGCCATTCAAGTGGAATCTGACTTACTCGATTTTTAACCAGAAAACAACCCATTTGTGTCTGTGTAGGGGGAGGCTTATAAGTTGTTTGAGTAACTGTGTGCTCTAGCAGAGACACATGATGCAACATAAGCCTCATAGGCTTGACTCAGTATCCTGCAGCAATTAACGCACATGATCATTTAAGTTTTTAACAGCCAGAAAACCATCTTCATTTGTAACAAATCCTCACTCTCATTCACTTCTGACTTTGTTCGTAAAGTTGCAGCATTCTCTCCCCATTTCGTGACAAGAACGTTTTCTGTGTCCATTATTTCAATCTAATACTGTATGAAAGCTACCAGCTTCTTAAGGAGGTACCCACTGTACACAGGATATTCCAGTAACACTTAAATAAAAGGGCATTTTGTTTTGTTTCCTTCTTCTGTTATTTCTTTCTTTTTAAAAATGACCGATTTAAGTCCACTTCACTTTACTTTATATGCACCGGTCTCTCATCTGACTTTAGGCGCTTTCTGCGAGGCTGTACAAAGTCTTCATCAGAGTCTTCCGTTACATCACCATCATCCTCTTCCTGCTCAAACTCTGGCAAAGGAGCGAAGGTCCTGTCTGAGTAGATCTCTGAGAGTTTATCTTCAAAGTACAATGCAACTGCTTTCCCTGCCTGAGCTACTTCTGAATCAGCCTTCAAATTAATCTCTTGTGTGTCTGCATAAACTTGAACAACTTTCATCATTTCATTAAACCTTTCACAGTTCTTGAAGATCAAACGGACATCAGCCACAAAATCATCTGGAATTTGGTAATGCTGGGAATGTTTTTTTCTGAAGCTTCTTTTTCACCGTCGATAAATCCATTGGTTTCTTTATAATTTTATAGTAGTTCGGTATCGAAACAGGAACGGGCTCCTGGAATTCAATACTTAATTCATGGCAATAGAGGTAAAGCAGGAGACGTTCACATTTCCTTTGGTCCACAGGGCTCAAGCCCTGTGCAGTTTTCCCCTTCTTACTGTGTTGCATATTATCACAATCGTATTCCACTTCTGGCTTCCCAATATCTCTGCAAAATGTGCATATCCAGCCTCCACTTGGAAAGCTGAGAAGTGTTGGAACATGACAAGTAAGATGAAAGACCTTCGGACATTTTTCACAGCATAAAAGATCCCCTCCATTCTGGCAGACGGCACACCAGTCTTCATTTGGGTCGTCATCTTTGCTATTGCCATCTCCTCCAACCCTTGCTGACCTGTGCATGAGGTTTCGAACTGGAGACTTTCCATTAACTAGGCTACTGAGTCCTGACTGTTTGCAGCTTTCATTCATATCTGTAGGTTCAGTTTTCACGTGGTTCTCCAGGCCTGTTAATGTATCCAGCTCACTCTCTAGATGGAGGTTAGTTGAAAGAGGTGGTGTCAAACTACTTTCAGGACTGCTCAACATGCAGGCACTCCTCCTGCCATCCTCTGTCTTCTCTTGTTTCACAGCTCCTGAAAAGCTGCATATCTCTTCCTCAGTCCCAGGTTCTTGCTTAACCTTCACCTGGTCAGATTTGAAACTATGATTTTTCTCAGCAGTTCTTCCTGACGATCCACAGCTGCCTCGACTGCCAGTGCTAGATGTACTAGGGGGTCTCACAGGTGTGTGAGAATTGGATAAGCCTGAAGATCCGGGTGATAACGCAGAGGGTCCTGGGGAAGGATTCATGGTACTTGTAGGCTGTGGGGGTAGATGACTGCCTGAGATATATCTACTCAGTAGATTATCTAAACTACTTGAGCCAGCATCTTCCAACTGTATAGGTGGAATGTCTGGCAACGATGGAAGGTTTTCTGGGTTGGTGACGGAGGGAATTAGTTCTATTGCTGTAACAGATGGGCTGGTGGGACCTCGGTTTGCATTTGCCATAGTTGCTGTGGTAGGGCTTGTTGGGTTGATTGGGTTGTGTGCTGATACAACAGGAAAGGGTCCAGCGTGCCCTGGGTTTGAGTGTTGTCTTTGGAGGTGGGGCTGCAGCATGGAGTACTGAGGGCCGCTGTGCCTGGGGATCCCTGGGATTCTAGCAGCATTCTGAGCCAGTCTCATCTGATGGGCTTGAAATGCTCCACAGTTCATGTTGCCTCTTTGCATTGTTTGCACACTGATCAATCTTGGAGGCTGTTGCTGTAACATCTGGGGTGCTGTTTGCCTAGGATGCTGTTGCGTTGTTGTGGTTGTTGTTGGTACGGGAGCTGGAGGTTGCTGCATTCTCATCTGCTGTAACTGCTGATGTTTCTGTGCGTACACTTGTTGCTGCATGTGCTGGAGTCGAAGCTGTGCTAAGTTAATCTGTCCCGGGGTTTTACTAATGTGGTTTGTACCTGGAGGAACTTGCCCAACTACAACATTAGGAGTATAACCAGGAGCTGGCTTACTCTCTATTACTAGATTACCTAAATTCACTACATTTTTAGCCCGGAAGGTGGGATCACAATGGAAACGGATTGCTCCATTGGCAGCAGGAACAGGATCACATCGTGCTTTCAAAATATGACGTAACTGAAAAGTAATCAGCCGCTTGCTATACAGCAGTGCTGTGCTGCTGCCACTTGCAATGGCCCAGTTGGTAAAGTTCATGACGTGCTTCACCTGCCGGGAAAGGCCTGTGATATCATTCTGCTGCTGCAGGAGTTTCATTTGTCTTTCTTTTGTAACATTCTCTAGCTGCTGTAGGAGAGATTTTCCTTTCTTATTAATTTCATTGATAAGGGTGAAAATGGCCACTTTAATTTCCTGTTCTACTCGTTTGTTAGTCTCATTCACTTCTTTAATCCTATTTTGCACTTGTGTAGCGGCAAAGTGAACGTAATTCTTCTTTTCAAGAAGCTTAGCCAACAGATTTTCAATTGCACCTTTCTGATTTTGAAAAGCTTCTTCCAAAAACTGATACCTATGTTCTTTGTGCTCCAATAGCTGACAGTCTCTACACGTCAGTCTATCACATGTCTCACAGAACAGTTTCAACTGTTCTTGTTTATGTACAGGACAAAACACAGGGCGCTGACCAGATGCTCCAACAGACTCTGAGACATCTTCTTTTTTCCTGATTAGATGATCTTTAGTGAATCTTACTCTCTGATGGGCTTCAATGCATGTCTTACATAGCCACTCTCCACATTCTACACAAAAACCAACTGCACTTGCATTGTCTTCACAACTAGTGCAAACCTGTTCTGACTTCTCATCAGAACTGCTAGGAGCTTCAGATGTGTCTTTCACAAAATAATTATCCACAAGATCTATCTGTCTGCATTCTTGACGGCATACTGGACACCGTATTACACCAACTTGCTGGACGTCGCCGTTGCTGCCCCGGGGATGGGCACGCTGAGCTGGCGCTCAGGCTCCGGCAGACAGCGCAGGCAGAAGGAGTGCAGGCAGGGGAGCAGCTTGGGCTCCGCCTCACGCCGGCTCTTCAAGCTCTGCTGACACAAGGCGCAAGTGTCCAGGAGCCAGGCTGGTGGCCCGAGAGGCGGCCCCGACGAGGGACCCGGGGCCGGGGCCGGAGCCGACGCTGCAGCCGGGGCCGGCGTCGATGCCGCGCCCCCAGGAACCGTGGAGCCCACGGAGGCCGCGGGGACCGAGGCGGCCTGGGCCGAGCCTGAGGAGGCCGCCGTCACCCCCCCCCCCCTGTCGTCGGGCCCAGCCTCACCGCCCTCCGCGCCAGCCCTGCCGCTTTCCTCCTCCTCCTCCTCCACCAGCACCGCGGCGAGAGGCGGCTCCGCCTCCTGCGCCACCGGGCCGGCGGCCCCGGCGGTTACCAGCGCGCTGCCACTGCCCCCGCCGCCGCTCTCTGCCTCACCGCCGCCTTTGTTTTCCGCCATGTTTTCCCACTTTTTTTTTGTTTCTTTATCGAAAGAAAAATCTACCTTCAGACTATGAGGTTGGTGATGGGGAGGGACTAGAAATCTTCATGAATCTTTACTGTTGATTAGTTAATAGATAATTGGGAAGAGAACAGACAAAATTGAAGTGAATCCTAGGTATCTACCTGCTGTGAGACACAAGAATATATTATAGAGATTCAGCTGTATATAATAAAGCTATACATAGAAAGATCAAGGTATTTTTCTAGAGGCATGCCATTTATCAGGGAATATTTGGTGTTATTCAGCCTTTAATATATACCAGCTGTCTTCTTCTGCTATGAAAATCTTGTGTGCTCATATACTACTAGGCCACATGGCAAACAGTTAAGTTTCTCAGTCCTTTTGCTGATCTATTAAGGAACACCTCTACAGAGCCCAGGAGACAGGCAAACTGTAGATGCTTAACCTTTTTTCCTGCAACTGAAGCTCAGACTTTCCTTCCCCATACTGGCCAAATGCCATTCTAGAGCATTTGACTCAGAACAAAAGATTTTTGCTGATCCAGGTTGGAGTGAAGGGAAGGCAGAATTCCTGGTCAGAGAGTCTCGTGGTTGGAGAGAAGGGAACAAGGCAGATAGGCGGATTTTTTTTTTTTTTTTTTTTTTTTTTTGTAGAGAATAAGGATTGGGTCAGGTCAACAGAGTAGAAAGAGAAGAAATTAGCATGGATGGAGAAACTTAAGATGAAGTTGAGATTGAATTTAAGAGCTTACTAAAACTGAGAGGACAGAAAATGAAGGGACAGAGAGGAGCTGAGTTCAGGACAGAATTGAAGCTGTATAGACAGAATTTTGTCTTAGAGAAATAAAGTAAATGGACAAAAGATCATCATGTAAATAGATTCTTTTTCTTCAGATAACCCCATGCTGGACATAGTGTCTTCCCCTTGACTCTGGGAGGAATCGTCTCTGGGCAAGCCCCTGGGAAAATTCCTATAACTACCTTTGGAATTTTCTTTCATCTATCTATCTATCTATCTATCTATCTATCTATCTATCTATCTATCTATCTACCTACCTATTTATCTACCTATCTACAAATCTATCTATCTATCTATCCATCTATCTATCTATCTATCTATCTATCTATCTATCTATCTATCTACCTACCTATTTATCTACCCATCTACCCATCTACCCATCTATCTATCTATCTATCTATCTATCATCTATCTATCTATCTATTTATAGATATAGCCTCCCTATTTAGCACAGACTGGTCTGCAACTTTCTATGTAGACCTCAAATGGTGCTAGAAACAACTGGGCATTTGATATGGAAGAGTGAACTAGATCTTTATCTCTCTGCCTGCATAAAAATCAACTCAAAATGGACCAACTACCTTCATGTAAGACCTGATTACGCTGAAATTGCTATTAGAAAAGTAGAGGAAACTCACCAAGGTAGAGACATAGGTTAGAACTTTGTGAATTAAATCCATTCATCCAGGAAGAATGGCCAACCATTGATAAATGAGTTGTCAAAAATGTCACCATATGAACTAGTCTGGATATTATCAAAAGAAAAAAATATTTGCCTATGTGTGAATTACACACCCTTGGACATTGTTGGCAGAGCACACATTGATACAATCATCATGAGACACAGTGTGGAGATTTCTCAAAATGTGAAACCATGTCTGCCCTGTGATCCAGTCATCCCAACATTCTGGACATAACAAAGGAAAGGAGGTCAGGATGCCAAAGAGACCTCTGTACTGCCCCATGTATCTGAGACCTATTCCTGACAACCAGGCTATGGAGTTAACCAGCGTGCATCAAGGGGTGAACTGATACAGCACAGTACAGGACCCCTTACAAAACCAAAACCAGACCCTGCTAGATGGCCCATGCTGGCTGTGATTCCACAGGAAGAGACTTGAGCTGCTCTTTTAGTTTCTTCCGACAGCGGTTTGGTTGTAGGGGGCCAGGACTTCTGTCATTTTGGAAGCCTCTCAGTCTCTAGTTCACATGACAGTACAGATCATCCCTTGTCCCTTGAAGGAAACTCTGTCCCCTCAAGAGGATGTGAATGGCAGGGCAGAAATACAAGTTGAAGAGGGAACCATGTTACAGGCTACACAAAGGCACTGCCTTGTGATTAGTAGTCAGGGCTCTTGTGAGCATTTCCACACCCAATTATAAGGATCTTTTTGATGATGTTGAGCTAGGACAACTGCAGAGAAAAATGGAAGTATTTCAAAATGAATCAAAACCTAATCCTTTAATAATGTATCTACCATACATCCACATGTCTGTTGAAGAAGAATGTAGTTAGGCCTTATAATTCAGGAGGTACAAACCTGTCACCCCAGTATCCAGGATTCTGAACGGGAGTATCAGGAATTGTAGGTCAACCTAGGCTACATAGCAAGACACTGTCTCAGAAAAAGAAAGGGTGATACTGAGACTTATGGTCAACTTGAGCCAACCTGAAGGACATTATGGTATGAAAAATTAACCTTAAAAGAGAGAAATACTTCATATGTGGAGCCTAAAACAAAATTCTCCATTAGTGATAATAGCAGGATAGAGAGATGTTTCTAGGTTGTAGACTAGGCAGTATGTAGGAGGAACAGGGCAGAGATCTAATGCACAGAGTGAAGACCAAAGTGCATCATGGAGAATTAGTGCTGCTCTCACCACAGGGAGAAATGGTACATTCAGAAGACAGACATGCTGACCAATTCCACCATCAAAATATTCATATAGATATAAATCAGGACATCAGAGCATGTGCTTCAAATATACAAAGGAATTTATTGTAGCAAGAAAACGGTCTCTTTATTCAGATATTTGTGCCATATATCTTTTTGTCTGGTGCCTGTCTTTCTTGGTAACACCTTTGCAGAACAATCTTATGCCAAGCTCTGAGCATATCTTCAATGGATGATCTTCACCTGGATGCACAATGCATAAAGTCATCAGTCACTCAGCTCTCACTGTCTAGGACCTTTCCTTAGAGACTATCTTTATGGTTCAGTTCTCTAGGTATTGGTTGATGTCACTCTCTAAAAGGGGCCCCACTATAAAACGCCCTCAAATTACTGTCAGTGTTCTCTATGTCTGTCCCTTGCAGCTGGCAGTATTTCTGATGAAGAAGTGGTGTCCCTGCATAGGTGATCAAGGAACAGTAACAGAAGATGACTGCATACAGAAGATAGAGGGGATTGAGCAGCACCTCACTCTCACATGGCTCCTGCCAGGACAGAGAGGCATTACCTCAGTGAGGTAAGTCTCCAAGTTGCCTCAGACACTGTTCCACCAAAACAAGGAGTTAGTACAAGGACCTGTGTGCTACCTGGATCAGTAGACATTTTCTCTTGTTGCTCTTAGTCCATCTGCTTGTAAGTTTCTGGCCCAAATTCTCTGTCAATCAGAAGAAGCCTCTTCCATCAAGGAGACCTGAAAACATGGCATTTTGGTAAGATTACTAAATGCTCAGTTGTCCATCACCCTGTAACCAATCATAACTTCCCCATGGCCTGAGCAGAGGAGAGTCACCTGTGTGTCCCCCTTCCATCCAGTGTGTTAGGGCTTGAGTGGCATCTCCTGCTCTAAGCACCATCCAGTTGAAAATGTCTCTTGCTGAGTATGGTCCCAGGAGTCTCTCAGATAGCCCCAGTATAGGGTCACACAGGCAGCAAAGGTCTTTCCCAGCCTGCTGCCTGGGGACACAAAGCCTCAGCAACAGCAATGTCCCTACAGGATGTCAGAAAGAAAACAGCTGGGATCTTTGTATGAAATACTGCTGAAAATAGTATCTTGGGGTGTACTAAGGTGTGGTTTTGGGGTATACTACAGTGTGGGCCTAAGGAGGGTTGTGAATTTGACCCCTTAAATCCCTTTAGGTGTCTCTGAGTTATCTTAGGAGGTAGGAATATGGCAGGAGACCATGAGCCACCCAGAGGAACACCCTCACTGTCAGGCTGGGGGTTGCCATTGTTTTTCCATCTACAGATTCTATCCACGATCACGCTTAGAACCAGCTCCATCTCTGAATCCAACTGTCAAACACTCCAGACTTCACCTTGCTTCCACTCAAAGCACAGCTGGTGGGTCTTACCTTGCACAGGAATGGATGCCCTGGGGCAAAATGTGCACCATGGCATGTGCTGGCTTCACATGGCTCCTGCGAAGCAGTAGAGCAGGGTGGTAAGTGATTGCGTTGGGGATAGAGACAGGAACAAGCTGAGTTAGAGGAATTTGAGCATTTCCAGGAGGGAAATCACATGGAATATGAAATTACCTTGCTTGAATGGGAATCCTCTCCCATTCAAGCAAACTTCACTAGTGTCAACTATGCATGAGGTACATTGGAAGGAGTGTGTGTGTGTGTGTGTGTGTGTGTGTGTGTGTGTGTGTGTGTGTGTCTGTCCAGATACAGAGTACAGAAGAGTGCATCCACATGACTCAGGTTGCAAAGCAACAAGCAGGTTCACCAGTAATAGTGCTGGGGTGAGGTGTGAAGGTGTCTGGATCTGGTGGGAACAGGAAGCAAGCTGTCTAGTAGGCCAGGATGGTGCTGAGAGCTGCACCATAAATAATGGACTCACCTGTTCCCACGCACTCTACCTTGCCAAATGAGCACAAGATGGACACTCCATGCAAACTCGTCCCTCTGTTTTTGGCTCCAACCTGGTCAGCAATATTCATCTTGAACACATACAAACTGGGCAGACCTCTGGAGTCCTCCTCTGCTTCCAGTGCTGCTGTCTCTTCTAATGACTCATAGGTATACCTGGAGACAGGTAGCTGGACTGATGATCTCTCTGTGCTTGGAAGGTCCTCTGAGGCCTGTTTTCCTAATGACCACAGCACTCCGTGGATCCTTGTTTAAAGGACTTCCGGTCCCACAGAGTGCTTCACTTTACTGGCACAATTGTGGCACCACCAGCCATCATGAACCTACCTACAAGGGAGAGTCAGGAGGATCATGAGTCTGTCAGACCTACCTCCCAGAATTCTTTCTCAGTTCTCATGGTACAGGTGATCTGAGAAGGGTGTGGCATGCCCCCTCCTCCCCTGTCTTCATCTGCAGACACAGGAACCCTTTGCTCCTAGTTTCAGCCTGTGATAGGAACACAGCTTCTAAACTTCCTACCTGGCTCTCCTGCGCCGCGTGCATCTTCAGCATGCTGCTCTCCACTCTCTGGTTTCAGCTTACGGGGAGCACAGTGCCTCCAACAGCACTTGAAACAGACACAAGAAAGAGGCCTCTTAGGAGAATATGCAGGTCTTCTGCTTGGCTGTGCTGGCCCTGTGCAGTGCTGGCCCCTCAGTCTGATTCCTCCTGAGCGTCTGCCCCATTGCTCTCTTCACCCACTCTTCTCCTCATCCTTGCCCAGCCTCGGGCCACTCTCCTCTGCTGTCTATCTACATCTAGGTCAAGTTTCTCAGGAAGGATACTGTGGGATTTGCTTTCTGGTGTGATAATATAGTATCACCTATTCCTGCAATCTGTTTATTTAAAAGCATATCATTTAGTCCAGGAAATAGCGTAGTGAGTAAAGGTACTTGACCCCAAGCCTGGGGACCTTAATTCATTCCCTAGGACCCACATGGTATAAAGACAGAACTGATTCTTGCAAGTTAATTTCCACACACATATAGTAAATAGTTTTTTCTTTAAAGAAAAGAACACCATTTTCAAAAAAGGGCCTAGATACATAAGTGCATTGGAGCCTCTCCACCTACCTGTCACCTTGGCTGCCTCCGTGGTCCTTTAAGCTCACAGGCAGGATTTTGTTGCAGCCTAGGCGCTCCCTCTTTTCCGTTGGTAGGCAGCAACACAAACTTCTTAGGCCTTTTATAATACTGCTCTGTAGGCTCTTCCAAATGCGCTTTCTAAAGGGGGCTCTGGGTGCAGTCTGCCTCCGGCCACTGAGGTGTCCCTGGGGTATTTCTGGGGAGGATGGGCTGAGGTCTTTTTCTTGTACAATGGGACCCTCATCCTGGGCCTCCTTGCTGGAGAATGGGGGTGATATATCTTGTGAGGTCATTTTGTTCTTTGAACCAGCTGTAGCCACACTGTGGGGCTGCCCCCTGAGGTCCTCTTGAGGTGAGGTTTGTGGGAGAGATGAGGCGATATTTTCACCTGGTATATTGACATCTTTGCACTGAACTTCCTCCTTTGGGGTGTGATGAGATAAAACCTCCTGTGAGGACGCCTTGTTCTTTGATTTGTTAGGGCCAGCTTTGGACACATTCAGGGATAACTTGTTGGAATAAGTTTCCAGTGCTGAAGACATTCTGGTACATATTTCATCAGAGGTGTTAATAGTGCTCTCTGAATCCCCCAAGTGCTGTTCATGAAATTAGCCTCCTGTACACAGTAGGGGCAGATTCTGGGAACTGGGGCTGTTTTCTTGTTAGGGCAGTTCACGGTGGGAGGCATACCATACCGTGTTCTCCCCTTTTTGTCGTTCTCAGGACTCTCAGGTAGAGTGGGCAAAATGGAAGAAGTGGGAAGGATAAGGGCACTAGATCCCCTCTTTATAGTCCCTTTAGGTATCGTGGAAGGCTCTGTAAGGTTCAAGGTTCCAGAAGACTGCTTGGACTGAAGATCTTTTATCAAGTCGTCTTGCCAGGGTGACTGCTGCCTAAGGATCAAGTAGGTGGCCATCACTTGATCAAACTTCTTCTCCTGTAAAGATTCCATTATCTCTCCTTGCTTATAACCGATGACGCCCATGATGACCATCACAGTGGGGTCTAGGTAGCAGTCCTCATTGTTCTCTCTAAAGGGATTGGGAGAACCTTCACTGCCATGCTTTAGCCATTGAAAACTCACAATGTCATCTATTCTTGGTCTTTGTCCAGGATTTACAGTTAACAACTTAGCAATAACATCCCAAAGCTCTGGCGACAGTTTGAATTCAACAGAGTACTTTCCTGCCAAGATCTTCTCCTTTAGTCCTCTAAAGGTAACTCCCTTGAAAGGGAGGCACCCTGTCGACATAAAGTAGAGGACAACCCCCAGACTCCAGATGTCAATTGCTCGGCCATCGTAGCCTCCACCTTCAAAGAGTTCTGGAGCACAATAAGGAAGGGTCCCACAGAAATATGCTAGTTTCTGCCCCATGGTAAGCTTGGTGCCCAGCCCAAAATCAATGAGTTTTATATTGCCTTTGCCATCCACTAAAATATTTTCGGGCTTTAGATCCCTGTGAGCAATCCCTTTACTGTGACAATACTGGAGGGCACACACCATCTGTTTAAATATCTTATGGGACTCCTCCTCCGGTAGGTAGCCAAACTCCACAATCTTGTTCATCAGCTCTCCACCTGTGGCATGTTCCATAACCATGTAAGTGTTATTTGTGGTGTCGATTATGTGCAAAAGTTTAATAATATTGGGATGGTCTAGAGATTTCATTATTTCAATTTCTGATTTGATGAAGATATTCTTTGTGCCTTTTGGAAGAACTTTTACTGCTACCCTTGTCTGGGTGAGTAGATGGCTAGCCAACTTTACTTCTCCGAATGCTCCTCGGCCAAGGGTCTTTAGGATTTTATAGTGCTCTGTTAAAGCCTCTTCGTGAAAGGAGTTGTGCTGTAGGGTTTTGCCTTGAGCCACTTCCCACTTCTTCATCTTTGTTGATATAAATGCTTGTACCAACACGAACTAGTGATGCAAGATAAAAATGAATTAAAAGCGGGTCTAGGAGAAACATTTATAGGTATAAATTCCTGTGGTTAAAAAATATGGATGTCCAAAATAACCTAATGATGCATGTCATGGTCATAGGAAAACAAGAACAAGCCAAACCCCAAAGAAATAGAAGAAATGCTCAAGTCCAGAGCAGAAATTGATGAAATGGAAACTAAAATAATACAAGGACCAAAGTAACAAAGACTTGATTATTTTAAGAATAAATATAATTGAGGTAATCTTAACCAAAATAACTAACAGAAAAATTTAAGATACAAATTAACAATATTAGAGACAAAAGAAGAAACTAATAGAAAACTTTAAGATACAAGTTAATAATATGGGAGACAAAATAACTTGGTATTACCAGAGATACAACTGAAATCCAGACATCGAGACAATCACTAGGGAATGTTTTTAAAATGTTCCAGTGAATTGGAATAGTCTAGAATAAACTTCTAGACACACATTAGCTACCAAAACTCAACTAAGAAATTATAAAACACCTAAACTGAAAGACTGTCAGAGTCAGAGGCAGTGGATGACAATACAAACTGTTTTCTGGACAAAGCAGGGCAGTTGCTCATCTGAGTTTACAGCATTGTGACCTGCTTAAGCTCACTCCAGAAAAAAGTCTCAGCACGAAGAGGGGAGGTCGAACAAGAAGTCATACCCTGATGAGCTATTGACAACTTATAGATTCCAGGAGAGGGAGAACACATTTTAAGGGTGTGGCCCCTGCTGGTGGGACTGACCACGCTTCAGTAGAAGGCCATATATCCAAAAGTATAAGGACAACAGAAACTGTACTTGATGCTGAAAAACAAAACAAAAAGACACAAATTTGGGTGGCAGGAAAGGGAGTATAGAAGATCTGAGAGAAATTGGAACAAGGGATAAACATGACCAAAATATATTGTATGAAATTCTCAAAGAACTAATTTAAAACAGAAAGAAAAGCAACAAAATTGAAATAGTAATTTAAAATAATCTCTTGACAAACAAACAACAACAACAAAAACTCCAGGACCAGACAAACTCATTGGTGATTTCTATCAGACCTCTGAAGATCAGAGTACAGAGCTAAGCCACTAGTTAACCATAGAGGCCAGGTGTTGATGGCTCACACTTTTAATCCCAGCACTCAGGAGGCAGAGGGAGATGAATTTCTATAAGTTTAAGACCACTCTGGGCTACATGAGATTGATCTAGTCTAAAAGAAAAACAGAGCCAGCTGGTGATGGCTCACACCTTTAATCCCAGCACTAGGAAGATGTAGACCTAAAGAGATATGGCTGGGCAGAGAGAGGAATATAAGATGGGAGGAGACAGGAGCTCATTGTATTCAGTCTGAGGATTCCTGGAGACAGACTCTTGTACTCTTTCATTCTGAGGATGGCTAGAGGTAAGAAGTCTCTCTAGAGGCTGGCTTTTTTGTCTTAATGATTTTCAGGAAAGCTTTGTTAGAGCATACATAAAATATCACCAAGATATCAATGCTTCTCAGACGATTGCATGAAATGAAAAGGGGATGGATGCTTCCAGATGCATCCTAGGAGCCTGTATTACTCAGGTACCTAAACCAGATGGATACAGTAACAAGAAAAAGGTAAAATCAACATCCTTGGTGAACATGGATGCAACAGTCCTTAGGAAGAGTACTTAATAGTTCAAACAAAATTCAACAGCACTTACAAGGACCATACTTCGTGATGAAGATGGGTTCACCCAGTCATGTAAGGGCTGCAACATATGCCAACTGATTAGCAATGTTGTGCAGAAACAGAAGGGCAAGAATCACATACTTAGCCGAAAAGAGTGAAATTGTCATTTTTTCAGGGAAAACGCATAGACCCGGAAACCATGGTGTTGTGTATAACAAGCCAGTCCCACAAGACATTTTTTTTTTTCAAATCCTGGATCTCAGGTTGGGGAGCAGACCTGATAGTAAAAGGGAATGATTAGGTATGTGAAGGGGAAAGAGGAGGGGGGTAAGTATATAGAGTAGGTGAATATTATCAAAGTACATTATGTGCAGATACAGAAATGTTACAGTGAAGTTTTTTACTTTATATGCTTAATATTTACTAAAACAAAATCTTTAAAACGTAAAAAGAAACAAAGAAAATGAGTAGTTAGAAAAAGAAAAATGGAGGATAGCTAACAAAGAAAATTTAAAATATGTAAAAATTAACATCTAAAACCAGAAACATAAATTACAAAAAAATAAAATGAAAAACTAAAACCAATACCCCCAAAGCACAACCAGCAAAGTGAGAGGAAAAACTCACTCTGTCAAGTACAACAAGTCACCAGCATCCGAGTCCAAAACTTCACCAGTATCCAGGTCCAAAACTTTCACCCACGTCCAAGTCCCACAGATCACCACCCAACAGCTCTCTGTACTAGAAGGACAAAACCCAGCCCTAGGCAGTGTGTTATATGCACAGGTGTCAGTCATTCCTCACAGTGGCTCCTTGTGAGGTCAGAGCAAGACATGGACCAATGAGGGATGGGCACACTCCTGTCAAAGGACTGTGTTAACTACTCTGCAGTCACTGCTACCAAGTGCCCCACAGAAAGTAACATAAGGAAGGGTTCCTTTCTGCTCACACTTTGTGAGAACAGGGAAAGCATGGTAGCAGGAATAGTTGGTGTTAGCATGTGGCTGCTTACACTGTACTTGTGGTCACCCCACCTCCAACACCAGGCTAACAAACTGCTTCCTGGAGCTAGACCCCCCACTAAAGCTAGACCCCAACTTCCCAAGACAATCACCTGCTGGAGAGCACAAGTTCAAACACAAAAATGTCTACATGGGACATTTTACAAGCAAACCCTAGGAAGAACTGGCTCCACTTTAACAGTAGTAACAACAGAAATGGTAACAATGAAAATATGGGCCCCTAAAACTCTGTGTTTTATTGGGTATAGACTCTGATATCTATCAGTAAGAAAGTGAACCCAGAGCATGTTCCAATGACCTTTGCAAGTAAGATCAAAAATGCTGTGATAACAGCTGACTGTTACAGACCTCAACATATCTACATTCAGAGTAGATATGTTAAAATTCATATATTTGGAGTGCATGAGGTGTATTTTTGGATATATGAGGGCTGCTTTCTTGTTCTAACATGGAAGTTTGTTATATGTTTCCACATGACCCTAGGAAGGACTATACTCTCTTTCAGGCCCTGTTCTATAAGCAACACATCCTGTCATGATGGTGACCCTCCTGTGTTGGTGCCTCCAAAGGCTCCCAACTCTCAATATTATCATTGCTTTAGGAGTGAAAATTCAACATGGACTTGGAGGGACACATGTTCCAACATGATACCCCACAAACTAGAGCTGGTCACCACTAGACGTGACCTGCCAGAGGCGAGTCATTACAGTTCTCCTCACAGACATCCGGCAGGCTCTCAAAGACAAGGTAGAAATTCCTTATGTAAGGTCTGAGGACCTGCTCATTATCAAAGTAGTCATGTTGAAATGAAGGAGCCCAAGGAGTAGGGAGAAATATTTGCCTGACCAGATGGATATGAAAGTTTTAATGAATAATAGGCACTTAGGCAGACACACAGGCAGGTGAATTATGAGAGAGTCCCTTGCATTACAGTGAATGGGGTCCATTTTTACAGCCATTAAGAAATATCTGGCCTTATCTCTTGGGCCATTTGTGTGGCCTCTTATTTGAATAGTTCAGAGGACAGATCACTATGTTTTATAACACCATTGGCTTCCTTTTGTGAAACTGACCGTTTGGGGTGAGGTACCAGGGCTGTTGAGTTAGATTCTAACTGCCTGTTAAGGTATCACAAACAGTATCAGCTCCTGCCATTTATGTCAACGTGGGTAAAATGCGAGAGTAAAGGGCTGAGCAAAAGAAGCCACAAGAGAGAGAAAGATGGCGCCGCGAAGAGAGAGGGTTTCTACGCTGCCTCGGCTCCCACTGTGGGTGCTGTTTTTTCTGCTGCTGCTGCTCGTGCCCCAGCCCATCGCCGGTCATGGCGGCAAGTACTCGCGGGAGAAGAACGAGCCTGAGATGGCCGCCAAGCGCGAGCCCGGGGAGGAGTTCCGCATGGAGAAGCTGAACCAGCTTTGGGAGAAGGCCCAGCGGCTTCATCTGTCTCCTGTGAAGCTGGCGGAGCTCCACTCTGACCTGAAGATACAGGAAAGGGACGAACTCAACTGGAAGAAGCTGAAGGCGGAAGGCTTGGACGAGGATGGGGAGAAAGAAGCAAAAGTGATCCACAACCTCAATGTCATCTTGGCCAGGTACGGACTGGATGGGAGGAAGGACACCCAGATGGTGCACAGCAACGCACTTGAAGACACCCAGGACGAGCTGGGGGACCCCAGGCTGGAGAAGTTGTGGCACAAGGCAAAGACATCAGGGAAATTCTCCAGTGAAGAACTGGACAAGCTGTGGCGGGAGTTTCTGCACCACAAAGAGAAGATCCACGAATACAATGTGATGCTGGACACACTGAGCAGAGCTGAAGAAGGTTATGAGAACCTTCTCAGTCCTTCCGACATGAGCCACATCAAGAGCGACGCGCTGAGCAGCAAGCACAGTGAGCTGAAGGACAGGCTGCGGAGTATCAACCAGGGCCTAGACCGCCTGAGGAAGGTCAGCCACCAGGGCTACAGCCCCACCACCGAGTTTGAAGAGCCCCGAGTGATAGATCTGTGGGACCTGGCCCAGTCTGCCAACTTCACCGAGAAGGAACTGGAGTCATTCCGGGAGGAGCTCAAGCACTTTGAGGCCAAAATTGAAAAGCATAACCACTACCAGAAGCAGCTGGAGATTTCCCACCAGAAACTGAAGCACGTGGAGAGCATCGGTGACCCCGAGCACATCAGCCGCAACAAGGAGAAGTACGTGCTGCTAGAAGAGAAGACCAAGGAGCTGGGCTACAAGGTGAAGAAGCATCTGCAGGACCTGTCCAGCAGGGTCTCGAGAGCTCGGCACAATGAGCTCTGAGGACCGGGAGCCACCAGCAGAGGGGCTCCTGAAGACACTGGGAGCCGGCAGCATGCCGTCTGCATGCACAGCCCCTGTAACTGGTGTGGCTGACCACAGTGACGTGGCAAGGAGGATCCTTGGACACACCAATATGATCCTGCTGTGGTTGGCAAGGACTTCTTTTCTCTCGAGCAAGTGTGTGTGGCCGTCACCACCCTGGCTGAGGGCCGTGGGCATAGCCACCAGTGAGATATGACTGCCACAAGAGAGGGAAAATATGCATAGAGGGTCGTAAAGCAAGGCTGCCCACTCTCTCCATAACTATTCAATATAGTAATCAAAATTCTAGCTAGAGCAACAAGACGACAAAAGGAGATCAAGGGGATACAAATTGGGAGGGAAAAAGCCAAACTTTCGCTATTTGCAGATGATATGACAGTCTATATAAGTGACCCCAAATATTCCACCATGGAACTCCTACAGCTGGTAAATACCTTCAGTAATGTGTCAGGATACAAGATTAAATTAAAAAAAAAAATCAGTAGCCCTACTATCTACTAATTATAAATGGGCTGAGAAAGAAATTAGAGAAACATCACCCTTTAAAATAGCCACAAATAACATAAAATATCTTGGGGGTAACTCTAACCAAACAAGGAAAATATCTGTGGGACAAGAGCTTTGAGTCTTTGAAGAAAGAAGTTAAAGAGGATATCAGAAAATAGAAAGATCTCCTATGTTCGTGGATAGGTGGGATCAACCTAGTAAAAATGGCAATCTTACCAAAAGCAATCTATAGATTCAATGCAATCCGCCATCAAAATCCCAATGCAATTCTTCACAGAACTTGAAGGAACAATACTCAACTTCATAGGGAAAAACAAAAATCCCAGGATAGGCAAAACAATCTTATACAACAAAGGAACTTCCGAAGGCATTCCCATGCCTGACTTCAAGCTCTGCTATAGTGCTATAATAATAAAAACAGCTTGGTATTGGCATAAAAACAGACACATTGATCAATGGAATCAAACCGGGGACCCTGACATTAACATATACAGCTATGAACACTTGATTTTTGACAAAGAAGTGAAAATTATACAATGGGGAAAAAGCATCTTCAACAGATGGTTCTGGCATAACTGGATCTACATGTAGAAGAATCCAAATAGATCCATATCTATCACCATGTACAAATCTCAAGTCCAGATGAATCAAAGAACTCAATATAAATACAGTTATACTGAATCTCATAGAAGAGAAAGTGGGAAATAGCCTTGAACGCACGGGCATAAGAGACATCTTCCTAAATATAACACCACTAGCACAGACACTGAGAGAAATAATTAATAAATGGGACCTCTTGAAACTGAGAAACTTCTGTAAGGCAAAGGACACTGTCAATAAGACAAAAAGGCAGCCTATAGAGTAGGAAAAGATCTTTATCAACCCCACATCAGACAGAGGGCTGATCTCCAAATTATATAAAGAACTCAAGAAACTAGACAGCAAAATATCAAAAAATTCGATTTAAAAATGGGCTACAGAACTAAACAGATAATTCTCAACAGAAGAATCTCAAATGGTCAGATGATATTTAAAGAAATGTTCAAAATCCTTAGCTGTCAGGAAAATGCAAAACAAAGCAACAATGAGATACCATCTTATGCCTGTCAGAATGGCTAAAATAATAAAAACAGAAGACAGTTTATGTTGGAGAAGATGTGGAGAAAGGGGAACACTCCTCCACTGCTGGGGGGAATGCAATCTTGTACAGCCACTCTGGAAATCAATATGGCAGTAACTCTGAAAATTGGTAATCCACATACCTCAACACCCAGCAATACCACTCCTAGGCAATACCCAAAAGTTGCCCAACCATGCCACAAGGACATTTGCTCAACCATGTTCATAGCAGCATCATTTGTAATAGCCAGAACCTGGAAACATTCTAGATGCCCTTCAACAGAAGAATGGATAAAGAAAATGTGGTACATTTACATAGTGGAGTATTATGTAGCAGTAAAAAATAATGTTATCATAAAATTTGTAGGCAAATGGATGGACCTAGAAAAAAATCATCCTGAGTGAGGTAACCCAGATCCAGAAAGACAAAACAGTATGTACTCAGTCATATGTGAATAATAGAAGCAAAGCAAATGATAACAGGGCCACAGTCCACATCCCAGAGAATCAAGGTAAAGAGGGGGACACTAAGAGGGACACACATGGATGTCTCAGGAAGGGGGAAAGATTAAGACTCCTGGGCAAACTATAGAGAGTGTGGAATAGAGAGGAGGGGGATAGGAGGGAATGAGAGGTAGGAACATGGGGGAGAGATAGGGAGGGAGAGCGATGAAAGAGATATCTTGACAGAGTGTACCATTAAGGGGATGGGGAGACATCTGCAACTAGGGAAAACCCTGGGAACTCACCAGCTTGTCCCCAACAAAAACTCATAGCAATGGTAGAGAGGGTTCTTCAACTAGCCTTCCCCTTCACTCAGATTGGTGTCTACCCTAATTGTCATCATAGAACCTACATCTAATGACTGATGGAAACAGATGCAGAGACCCACAGCCGAGCACTTAGCCAAGACCCTGGAGTTGAAGAGAAGGAGGAAGGATTATAAGAGTAAGGAGAGGGGTCAGAATCACGATGGGAAAAACTATAGAAACAGCTGACCCAATGTAATGGGAGCTCATGGCCTCTGGACTGACAGCTGAAGAGCCAATATAGGACCAAACTAGGCCCTCTGATTGTGGGTGAAATTTGCATCGCTTGATGTAAATGTGTTTGTTGGTCTCCTGGCATTGTGACCAAGACTTACCCCAGGTACACAAACTGGCTTTTAAGACTCCATTCCCTATAGTATACTGCCTTACTCAGGCTCGATGCAGGCTGGAGGGGCTAGGTCTAGACCCAACATGATATAACAGCCTGTGTTGACTACCTAAGAGAGGACTTACTCTCTATGAAGAGGGGATGGGGGTG
>NC_051066.1:21449835-21452335 GCF_004664715.2 Peromyscus leucopus
ATTACTTCTCTCTCCTGGCAACTTGTATAGTATTTATTTTTTAGAACCATGGGAACTGGACCACAGGAAAGGGGCTTCTGCATCAAATCCAGCCCAAATCATCTGAGCCCTATGTTCTAAGTGTACAGTGTCTTCAGCAATAGGGGCCTGTCCTCAATCCCTGAGAGGGAACGAAGAGCTATATCAGTAACCTATACTGTTTTGAGAGTCAATCGGACTACACTAACTATTTGAAAGGATGTTTCTTGTGATTGGTACTGGGTTTTTAATATTCTGGTTTTTAATTGGGAGCATTTTCAACTCACATGGCTTAACTTCACACAGTCACGCACATGCATAAGCACACATATACACACATAGGTGTGTGTGTGTATATATATATATATATATATATATACATAATATATATATATATATATATATGAGGCTTTATCAACAGATTTAGTGTCACTTGTCACTCACCTTTCCTCCTTTTGTATTGACCTCTGTCACTTCTCCACAATTGGAACTCCCTCCCCCATTATTTCATTTCTGCTTGATAAGACCTATATCCAGCTATGTCCCTCCCAAGCCATCTCCCCACCTATGATTGTTTTATATTTTCCTGGTTTCTGTGGTTACTCCATATTATCTACTCAAACCTGAGGATTTGGAGGTAGGAGCCACAGAAGAATGAGAATAAGAGACATTTGTCTCTCTAGACCTGAGTTACCACACTCAATATAATCTTTTCTTGGTCAATTCATTTAACTGGAAATTTCATAGTCTCATATTTTGTTACAGATGAATAGTATTCCATTTTGTCTATGAAAAAGATTTTCATTATCCATTCATCTGTTGAAGGACATTTATGGTTTCAATTACCTAGCTATGGTGAATAGTGTAATAGTGGACATTGTTGAGCAAGTATCTGTGGGGTAGTAGGTCAAGTATTTTGGGCATATGCCAATGGTCATATGGTAGATATATTTTTAGTTTTTGAGAATTTTCATATTGATTTACAGGATGGCTGCATGACTTTGCATTCTCATCAACAGTAAATAAGGGTTTCTGTTTCTTCACAACCTCAATAGCATTTGATGTCAGTTGTTTCAACGTTTAATGCCATAATTATAAATTAATGTTCCTACATTTGTGTTCTTTTGTATATGTATACATTCCAACTTTCAGTATTCAGAGAATTTTGGAGAATTTTTTGCTTGAAATCAAGATGATGACTGATTCCATCAACATCAGAATATAAAACTATATGAATAATTTTTGCTCATTTTCGCTTGTTGATCTTTATTATAGAATAACACTGTGATAAGATAGTTCACACGTATCAGCAAAACAATAGGTTCTTCACTTTCCCTATTCGGTGTAGAGACCTCCGGATGTAGAGATTTGCTTTTAGAATAACTTATGGATGTCACAACTTTATTTCCTCACTCTAAAAGTGTAATAAAGATGTGGGAGAGTCTAAATGCTGTGCTAGGAGCAGAAAGGTGTCAGAAATCTAGTGGAAGCCCAAGGTAACTCCATGTGATCATCACCTTGTTGAAGCAGACTCATTCCAACAGGGAGCCTTACTTTAGTGTGTTCTCCCTTCTATCTAAAGAAAAAGAGAAACGGCTTGTAGTGTCCATTGTCCTGTGATCAGTCATATAAAATCACATGCCATGGATCAGCACTATCTTGTCTCAAGGTCATTTGCATAACATTAAAATACAGCAATGTGCTTTGTTTCAACTCAATGAAACCAAGAGTCCAAAATTATTTATATTCAATACGTCCACAGTTGACTAACATTTAGCCAGGGTTGTAGAATAAAAATCTTAATATTTACAATAATATGGATGAACATGGGAGATAATGTGTTATGAGAGATCATCAGATGCATCAATAAAAATTCCACTTGTTCTCATTTCTACAAAAATCTAAAAACCTGATCTCATAGAAACAGAGAGTGTGATACCTATGAGAAGCTAGAGTAAAAGGCTATTGGGGAAAGGCACATGTTGATCAAATGGTACAAATATTCAGTAGGAGAGTAATCAGTTATGATTCATAGAAAGGGACCAAAGAAAAGGAAGGCTATATGATATATTTCAAACTTGCACAAATGATAGTTTTTAAATGTTTTCACCATACACACTCAAAATGTGAATGTCAATTTTGTTAGTTTTTCTAATTTAAACCTATATTAGAAACATATGTCAAAACATCACATTAAGTCCCAGAAACATTTACAAATGTCCTGCTAACTAAAAAATAACATTGAAAATATTAACATAGAAAGTGAATCTTTTCCAACTACATATTATTCTAACTATACTAAGGATTTCATCTCCTATGTTCAGAGAACACTTTAGTGGGTGATACGTGGGATATGGAAAAGAGCACCACATGTATATGTCAGCATGTGTAAGCATGCCTGTACCTTGAACTCAGGTGTAGTGCCCTCTCTAGTAGAAATGCCTACCCATATGTAATCTCTTCTGGTCCACCCAGCAGCCTT
>NC_051066.1:21757335-21924835 GCF_004664715.2 Peromyscus leucopus
ACCCACAAAAAAAGAAGCTATTCTGATGAGGCCGAGAATAACACTAACCTATGACTAAAAGCATATGAATATAGAAAGGAGTTTGACAGGATGTCTATTTTGATACAAAAATATCAGTTTCCCTTCTAAGCTCTATGAAATACCCAACTATAGGCTCTTGGCCAATTTTACATTACCAAGCATGAGCTAACTCCTCTTGAATGGGCTGAAAGTCCAACCTGAAAGCTGTTGTTTACCCTATAATAGTTATGCCACTATTGAACCAATGTGAACCTCCTCTTCCCTTGCAGAATGATATTGTAGTTTATAATATCCACTGCTGGGTAGGATTGATGATGAATTTACTCCTCCAGAAGCTTGTATAGTAAATTCTGGCACTGTGTAAGTAAGCCAGCAAAGGGGGATGTTCTCCATGTCCTGCAACTCAACTTGTGTTGTCTTCATCAGTTGTCTTACATTCTCATCCTGGTAGGCAATCAATATACTGTATTATTTGAGGGATGGGAAAGTCTGTCTCTTTTACCAAAAACTCAGGTATGAGTTACCTTACACATGGTAGTTGTATTTTCACTTAATAACCTTTGGCTTTGAGAGGATCACTCTCCACACATGCCACTGGATAAATACTTTTAGTTGCATTTTAATAGATACAGAAAATAGTTGTGTTGGTTAGTATCAATTGTCAACAATGTGTACAGTTACCAGAGAGATGTGCCTGTGAGCATACCTGTGGGGAATTATCTTTATTACATTGTAGTAGGATATAGAATCACTGTGGGTGATACCATTTTCAGACTAGGACCCTGGACTGCATAAATGGAGAAGATAGAGAGCATCTTCCTGATTAGGATAGGACTAGCTTTTCCAGGCTCTGCTGCTGTGATAGCCCCCCAAATGACACTCTACAATTTAGGAAGGTTTACTGAAATAAACCACTGACCCTTTAAATTGTTTTTGTCAGGTATTTTATTTGATCACAGCAAAAGAAAATAAAAATAAGACAGTAAGTTTCTATAGGGTATTTTTATAAGGTTTTGAATAATCCTTCTCCTATTATCTCCTCTCTATGTCCTCCTGCCCTTATACCAATTTAAACCTTTCCACCCTCAGTATTCTTCAACTCTACATTTATATCACACACATTCTACTATTATGTCCTCCCTCCTTGAGGCCTCTTTTCCTAACCTCTCTCATGGACCCTTTCTATCATCCTTATTTGTCTTTAGGATATGGTCTTACTATATAGTCAAGGTACTCCTCAAACTCAAGATTCTCCTGCCTCCAGTTTCCAAATGCTTAGATTATAAGTAGGCACACACCAAGATGGGAAAGATAATACATTTTTAGCTTCTAAATTTTTTGATTCATGTTCACATTTGCTCACATTTTCATTTTCTAGGATTTTGTATTGATAAAGATTTTTTTCCCCTTTCTACCATGGCTTCAATAGGATTTTAATGAGTGGGAGATGTGTTATCCACCTCTAAGTTTTGACTATAAATTAATTTTGACATTGTAATTCTGGTTTAAGATCTAGATGAGATAAAAAAATTGTCAATCATATCCCAGTATGAGGATTCACTGGTAAATCTCACTGTGCTCTGCGGAGTAGATTTAAAGAGAGCATACCTACACTTAGTCTATGTGTCTTCCAGGTTTTCAAAGCATTACTACTGCTAGTTCATCTTCCATAATAGTCTAAGACACTATATATGAAATACAATAACCATAGATAAGAGGTGCTTTATTAGTTGCAAAATAATTAGTTACAAATTATCTACCTGCAAAAAGTGAACTTGTAGGTCAGTCAGCAAATATTGGTTCAATAACTACTCTGAAAGGTAGAGTGAATTCAGCGCTAAACATCATTAGGGGCAGAATATATATTTTTTAATAAAATGAATCTGATAACCAAATGCCAATGACCTTTATAAACTCCATGCCACTCCCACCACCCCCACCACACACACGCACACACACACACACACACACACACACACACACGCACGCACGCACGCACGCACGCACGCGCACGCGCGTCTTAGATTTATCATCTGGGGAGATGGCTTGGTGTGTAAAAATGCTCACTGCACAGCATAAGGACCCGAGTTCTGATCCCCAGAGTCCACACAAAATGTTAGACTTGGTAGCATGTACCTGTAAGCCTAGTGCGACTGATACTGCCAAGCAGATCCCAAGGGTTTGCCTGCAAATTGGTCTAGCCAAAAGAGCAAGTTCCAGGTGTGGTAAGAGACACTGTCTCGAAAAATCCAGCAGCGAAGATATTGAAGAATATATACCAATATTAACCTCTCTTTCCACTTGCACCCTCCCGAGTGAGCACATGCACACAAGCATATACAATACACAACAACAACAATAACAATAACAACAATAATAATATAATTATAAATACACAGCACTTACTTGTTAAACAATGCTGGCTCTACCACAATTTACTTACATTTGGTTTCTTCCCCTTAAATGATCTTACTTAAGCTCAACTTCTTTTTAAAAAATGCAATTAGATGATGTCCTGGTTACTGTTCTATTGCTATGAAGTGGTACCATGACTGAGGCAACTTATAAAAGAAAGAATTTAATTAAGAGCTTACTTACAGTTTCACAGCATGAATCCATGACCATCATGGTAGGTAGCATGAGCCTATGAGGGCCATTCTCATTTAAACCACCACAGATGAGTTAGCTAATAAGATGTTTAATTAGATTTAGTAAGATTTGTTTATGAAACTATAGACTTTGAGCCAGTGCTACCCATTGTAGGATAAAACTTGGAAATCATGAGAGTGGATAATGTATTTTGTATGTGGAAGGGAGGTAATTGAAACCAAGATCAGGCAGGGTATGGTGGCTCTCCTCTTTAATATCTGCTCTCAGGAGGCAGAAACTAGTGAATTTCTTTGAGTCTGAGGCCTCAACATGAATTCCTGGCCAGTTAGAGCTGTATAGTGAGGTCCTATCTCAAAAGAGAAAGAAAAGATGAAATGGAGGGAGGGAGGGAGGGGTGGGGGGAGGGAGGGAGGGAGGGAGGGAAAGAGAAAGAAAGAATTAAAGAAAAACAAGGTCAGGTAGGTAGAATTCAAAGATGACACCAAGATTCCTAGCTCTCAGAATTCATGTCTGGCATAATATTATTTTTGTGTATGTGTTCAAAAGTTTCTTTCTAATTAATAAACTACCTCATACTGTCTTCAATGGAAATGGGTATATATTTTAAAACTTTTTTTTAGAAACTTGAATTTTATCAAGTGCATCTGACTGATGTTAATTACCATGTTAGGACATATAATGAGGGCTGCCCATGTGCTCAGAGTTTTAGGGTGTTTATTTCTTTATTTCTAATGCCATTCTGTGGAGCAAGCAAATATTGTACTTCAACAAAATTTATAACTGAAGAGATAAAGTCGCCAAAAGTTATGTAATCTGTCCAGAGTATATGGTAAGAAAACATGCAATGGACCAAAATGATCATCTGTGTGACGGTAGATGGGTTTAATGATTTTAGAGCAGATGTGTTTTACCTTGCATGCAGTTCTGCATCTTTACTTCTCTATAGTAATGGATGTCTATCTATCCAGCTTTCCTTTCTAGAGAAGAACCTAAGTTTTAGACAACTACCAAGCATACAAACCCAGGAACTATATTTCAATTATGATCGGTGAAGGATTACTTTTGCAAATTTGACATCTTTTTTTTTTCAGTCAAAATGGATGCCAAAAATTCTAGAAGAAATTATAGAAGTTTATCTAGAAGAGACCAAAAATTCAGTTGGCTCATATTTTGAAAGGAATTGGGAACATATTTCCAGTGAGGTATCTTGGGCCAAAGCTAGTGCTCATGGTGGGCTCAATGATACAATAGTTTAAATATATAAAGGGATACAAAGCAAAGTTTGGAAAGATCAGTCTCATAGCACTGTGCAATTGCATGTCAAGTACTGTGACTCCAAGATATGTAAAACTGGTCTCTGTGCTCAGGACTCTCTTGATAGGATTATCAGGGAACTCTGATGTTTAACTCACAGCCCAGTAATTGGATAAAGGAGCACTGGGTGTCTTTACACTAAATTTCTTCTACTTTTCTCCAGAAATTCCTGAGATAACTCTAAATTCAAGCTAATCAAATAATTAATCACATAGTAGTTTCCTTTGAATCATACTGACTTACTTTGTCTCCTACTTATTCTCTTAAGAATGCATCTAAGCAACTGATAATAACCTGAACATGGAAAAAGGGCCCACTTTTAATATGCAAATGTGCTGCTTTTATGAATTTTTTTGGACAGAAAAAAATGGCAGATTTTCTTTTAAAAACCGTATGTTCTTACATTTTTGATATCTGAAATCGGCAGCTTGCCAGAAACATTCCTAGCCCAATGCCAGACTACCCCAGAAAGGTGTCCTGAGAAGTCTGTTCTGATTACTGAAGATGTTGAACTAGTCTTGACTTCAAACAGTAGATATTTCCACACTTTAGTGGTATATGACAGCTCTATCCATTCCACAATGTCAAATTCTTTGGTTTTGGCCATCGGGTATTTATGCATTTCTGGCTAAGGAAGTAGAGAAGCCTAATTTGATTTTGGAGCCAAAAGTTTTTAGGCCTCGTTCCTTTGGAACTTGGACTGGACAATTTTGGCAGTCTATAAAGGCTAGGACAGATCAAGTAGTCACACATAACTAACTGACTCAACAGAGCATATTCAGTGAGAAAGATCATGCCTACACATTGGATAACCATTCTCCAAGGCAGACTGACAACACCCTGAATTCAATCACCCTTAAATAAACACACAAGGAAAGCACAGCTTTAACATACCTTCAGGCTCTTCTCTCCACTGCTGCCTGATTGGTTTTTGTGCCATAGGCCAGGCTGCAGATGCTGTCATTACTGTTGTTCTTACTTATGTCTGTCTGCTGTCTGCTAACAAGCATTCATATGCTTTGGATCATTAAAGTCACAACCTCCTGTGCCAATCTATTCCTCTTCATGGGTTTTGCTGTAGCTTGGAAGGGATGATGCTATTTTTGTTTCCTTTTCTTTCCATTAGGACCTCTGGTCAGGGTCATTTTGGAGGTCTAAATATCACAGCATCCACCCTTTGGCCTCATTGAATGTAAGATTTGTGTTCCTATTAAGCTTGTTCTTCCTGCCTGATTTCCAATGCAAGCCGAATGGCGTGTGCTGGAACTGCAATAGACAGCATTGCTGCAGCTTCAGCCATGCCCTGGTGTCCTGCTATGTACCAGCCTGTTGTACTTCTACCCATGCTAAATGTCTTCTGACAGACTCCAGGTGCTCAGGATTTTCACAATCTAACCCATTTCATTGTTGGAACATGTCACTTGGGTCTTGGAGAAATCTCCCCTTTCATCTTTACTGTGGGTGGCAGATTGAATACACATGTTCATCTACATGTACAAGGCAGCACGTGTCCGTCAGTATGATCAGGGGTGGAGAAACACAAGTTTCTCTTTCATGGAAGGCACAGAGGATAGATATTGCACAGAGAGAAAGGGGAAAAAAATGTCACTTGGAGTATTATGCAGGCTGCCCATCTAAACCCATCATTGCCTGGCACCTACACACTAAGGGCAAGGATCCAGCCAACTTGTGAGTGGGCACCAGGCCATCTGAGCAGATGGGCATGGAAGTCGGCAGCCAGTAGACCATGTATGTGCATCAATGGAGGGTGTTGAGGGCACGATTCCCAGAGGAGAATGTCCTAACAGCTGTCTGGCCTGAGCCAACATACTTACAAGCAAGGAAAAGCGCCATCCTTCAATCCTGCTGAGTCGGATTAACCTTCAAAACTAAATCTTCTTTTTCAGCAGCAGAAGGTGAGTTCGGGGGTCTCTAGGAATCTCAAGAAATCAGTGAAGAAAGCAGTCTGGCAAGGTGTAATTATTAGGTACAGACTAAAGTTGCTGAAGGCATTCATTCAATGTGCTTATTTTGCACACTTGGCAGAAAGTCTTAATTCTTGAAAGAGTGTTGTAGCTATTCAAATCTTTGCCTCCCACAATGTTTGTAGAAATGACTCTCAACACAGATAGGCCACTTTTACTAAGTACATGTTCTCCTTATAAGAAAAAGATTTATTTAAAAAATGTCAGTAGACTATAGAAAGCAGAGGGCAGGTAGGTATCTTCATTCAATTTTATACACTATAAATGAAATATCATATATAATGCACTATAGTTTTTCAAAACCAGAAGAGCTTCTTTGTTAGTGGTCAAAATAAACTTACATAAGTAAAAAAAAAAAAAATTTGGTTTTTTAACCTAGGCCCTTCTGGAAAGTGAAAGAATTTTTTAAAATTTGAAACTGAGCCTGATTTAATTTGTTAAGAATTTCATGCAGTTTGAATCATCATGAAATCAGATGTAGAATGTGTCTGTACAAAATAGCAAAACAGGAATTTAACAATGGTGTGTTTCATTTGGGTAAACATGACTAGAGTCTCATAAATATCCTAGTTCTCAATAATTTTTATTTTTTTGTTTTTTACAGTTTATGGGTGTTTAGGAAATAGTTTTCTTAGCATTATTTTTCTGTTGGCTTCAATCTTTTTATTTAAAAGATGCCTAGCTTATACTTGTGGGGAAAATGTAAGTTTTGTTCAAATGTTCTAGAATATGCATGTATAGTTTCATAAACTACTCTTTGAACTATTTCCTTTTGTCTCTATCAGAGTAAATATCTCTATTATTAAGTGAAGAGGATGAGTGAGCTATTTTATTTGCTCTTGGAAGTGATCACACTTGTGACTTCAATAAATCCTGTACTTCTATTAATAGTGTCATAAGCCAAATAAAATGCATCACCTACTGTGCCCAAGGGTGGCGCTATTAGGAGGTGTTGTAGACTTTGAGGAAGACAGCATTATGGGATATCCTTATGCCACTGGGGTTGTCCCCACTGTGGGGTCCTGGTCTGTCCCATTTTTATCTCTTGCTCCCTCCCTAAGAACTGAGTAGTTCTGCTTTGCCATGAGCTTCCCACAGGATGTGCTGTCTCATCACAGGCCTAAAGCATTGTCATCAACTGACCATGGATTGAAACTTCCGAAGCCATTACCCGTAACAAACTTTAAGTTAATTATTATAGGCATCTCATTATAGAGAAAGAAGGCTGAACACTACATATGCAGAGTCTAAAAATTCAGTCTTATGAAGAGAGTAGTTAGCATGAACAGAAATAAAGGGAGAGAATGATTAGGGATAACAGAGGTGCATTTGGATAGAAGTTACTCCTGATATTCTGTAGCACATTAATGTACGTGAAATTGACAATACTTAGATGCATATTTCAAAACAGCAAGTGAGGGAAATTTGAATGCTGCCCAAAGATGTGAGAAATATTCAAAATAATGGATACATTAACTACCCTCATCTGATTGATACTCATTATATATCTGAACTGAAATTTTGCACTTTTGCCCCATAAACGTGTTATGGTTGTGTATCAATGAAAAATTTTAAATATTTAAGGAAACACTATTTAAAGCATACATAAAACAAAATTCTTATTAAAACATAGATGTTCCTACAGAGATAAAATACTAAGAATGAACACAAGGCATGGACATATTTCCCATTAAAGAGATACAGAGAAGCGTAACCCTCAGACATCAGCATCCTTGGTTCTGATGATGATTTCAGTCTATGAAGACAGGAAGAGAGACCAAAAGAAATAATATCGATCTGAAGCAAGCCAATGGGCAACACTGTACACAATTAATTTGTATTTAAATAAGATCAGTAGGTAGTCTGATTTTCTTCTTGAAGTAAAACGTGTTTGAGATTAAATAAAGAAAAGAAAGGTATTAAGCATTTAGAAAGTGCCTTTCTTGGCTATCTGGGAGTCAGGAAATTATGGTTAAGTTTAGCCTTAACATGTCTCAGGAATCCTTTCTAATTGTTCCCTTTAATTTTTCTCAGGGGATAAAAAACATAATAAGCAGTGTCCTATTTCTGACTTATATTATACAATAAAAGAGGATTAAGGAGCAGCCAAACATCATGTGTGGGGAATAGATTTGGTTATGGATACACACTATGATATTTAAATAGTACAGTGGTCAGAAGGGAAATGGAAATGAACATGCAAGCATTAGCGTGTATCTATCATACACGCATAAGGTACAAAGTAAAATAATTTGGTTTGTCACCGCTTTAGGTGAGTGCCTACCATTAAGTCTACTGAAAAACTCATTTACATCACAGCAGAAAACTGAGAACTGGGTAAGTTTCTGTGTCCACAGAGTAACAAAAGGATATGTGCACAGGGTAGACAGGGCCACCATCTCAGTCTTCTTTCTGCAAAGCTAGCTACCATGCATACGTGCTGTGAGAGCAGTCATCATTTGGGCTGTATTTATGATGTGTAAATAACTAGATCGTTACAAGTACTAGAAATATTAGCCATGTCTCCACATTCCCCAAAGAATTCAACTAACTTTCCTTTAAATTCTGATTCTGATAGGTTTAAGAAATAGAATTTGGCAAAACAAATGAAAATTTGAATATAAGACTTGGGATACACCAAAAAAAACTTTGAGAAACTGTGAAGATAAAGACTAAACTTAACCACAGATTTATTTCTGCTTTTCATCCACGTATCCAGGGAGGTTGCTAATGGGAGGTATGCCTCAGAAAACGCACATGTCTGTGAAAACCTTGGAACGGACTAATGCTTTTCAAGTGATTTTATTTCAAGTCTAAGCCACAAGATATAAACTTTCATCAAAAATGGTAATCTATTTAAAATCAGAGCTGTGTGGAATGTTTCATGTTTATGTATAACTTTTATGGTAGACCCTCCCACACAGGGGAAATAATGTGCCCAAAGTCTGTTATTTTTACAGTATGTAATATATCACAGACTAATCCCACTCATCAGTTTCATGCACTTTATATAGATAAAAAATGAAAAAGAAATGGAAGGAAAAATGAAGAATATTTGAAAAAGTGACTTTTAAATTCCATTTTGAAGCTAAAGATCTGAAAAATTATGGTGCATGTTCTAATAAGAGAAGCGAGGGGTTTGAAGGAAGCACGTTTATGCATTCTGGGTACTTCATCTTTCCACATTCCAAAGCTGCAGGAAGGAGAAAGGGCTGTGTGCCGATAGTGAGGGAAAAGTGAACCTTTGGTCAAAAATTGTTCAGTCATATAGATTAATCTGATATCGATTCTAAGGGAATCCAACTCAGAAGACATTTATATTTCAATTGCTTTTTGATGGAACCTACTACAAATCATTTCCATTTATAGGGCATGATCATTCACTAGGAAGGTACCATCATTGATAAGTACTTTGCTCAGGCCAAAAAAAAAAAAAAAGATGAAATGTGACATAACATTATTTTCTTCATTAAATGAAAGGTTATTACCAACTTAAATACTAATTATCACAACTTCATTATATAGGAGGCAGGATACAGAGATAAAAACAGCTTAAGACATAACCATGTCACTTCAATTGCAACTTTTAAATGACACTCTTAATAAACAGGCCAGAGAAACTGAATTGTCAAAGTTTTTATTTGCTCAGAATTTTAGAAATAATTCAAGTAAAAATTTATGATTATTTCAAAGTAGAATTGTAAAATGGTATTAAAAACATTTCATAACTCAGAAATATAAAAACCAACAAAAGAAAGGTGACTGTGTGCCTTCAACTATGTGGTAAGCAAACATACATGTTTCCTTTAGGCTTAAAACCACATAGAACCAAAGAGAAGCATACATGAAAATAGTGCCTTCCACACAGGTAAAGCTTCTGTAATTATATGAAAAATAACTTGCTGAAATAAAGCTGTACTAAACTACAGTAACTTCTCATTGTTATTCAACTTCTCAAATTCATCAACTACTTAGAAAATAATCAGAAGTTAAAAAGAACTACCAGACTTTACCAGGTCATGAAACATGGTATATACAACTTCAGACAAAGCATAGGTATTTGAAACTGAGTAGGGTCTCAGTCCTTAAATTCTTGGTAATAACTAGGGCTATCTAAACGAAGCATTCTCTTGATGTACTCATAGCAGAAATATTTTGTAACATAAACAAGTGTATTTTAGTGATCTACTTAGACATTACTGAATTGAGTGTACCAGACATGAACATTGTTCTAACAACACTATTTGATCATAGGGATCTACTGTCTTAAACCATCAAGTATAAGGAATATCCCAAGACAACTTACCAAATCAGACAATAATTAGCTGCTCATTAATATCTATAAAAGTACTATGAAATTTTCAATTATTTATAATACAGTTTAGGAGGTTTTTTTTCCCCTCCAAACTTATTTCATGAGAATTTTGGCTGATCCCAAGTTTTCTTCATATTTATTATTTCAATTAAGTATATCATGGAAAGACTGTTTGATGAATCCTAACTTTTTCTGATATCTATGTGTAGCAATTAAGCCATTATGAAATCAGAATTTTCAAAACCGTAGCTGTCGGTCAACTGAATCTGATTGGAATGGTGTATTTCTTGGCATTACTAGAAAGACTGTTTCAGCTGAGAATGGGTGATGAAAGTTCTCTATTTCAACACCCTCATAACTTGGTTGAACATGACTGATCAGCAGCTAATTGAGTTAGGAATGATCAGGAGCATTACCTCCCCCAAACAAGGATTAAGATGATTTGTAAAACGTTTGAAACCCATTTCTAGCCTCCCTGTTAAATGTGTGCAAATTTACATGCTTTACTTTCTCTCAAGAAATCTACCTTAGAAACATTCTCTTCTGCACACTAAAATGACTCAAAGTTTCAGCTCCCCATGACATTACTTACTGATGAGATTCACATATGATTTTATGTATATACATATGTGTATATATATATATGTGTGTGATACACATCTATGCAAAGGATGATAGCTGCATAAAGCCTAATAAATATATAAATACTGATCCAACTTAAAATATTATCTATGCTTTTGTTAGGTATAGATTCACAAAGTTGCCTAAACAGTGTCTGTATTTATAAAACAAGGTAATATTATTGACTTCTTAAAGTTTCTAAGAGATTAAACATTCTAATGTATACAAAAATACCTTCAATAGTACCTGGCAAGTCAGTACTCTATAAAAGTTAGCACAAGGTATTGTCCTTTCATCATTTTGAATTTAAATTTGGTTTAGCTAGATCATGGACCCAATGGTCCATTTCAAGAGAAAAGCAAGTATATGTTCAAAATGGTCATTTCTCTCAATTTTTCTCATTAACATTGATTTCAGATTTTAATCATTGGCTTACTATATGAGCTTCCCCATATTTCCCCCTATATTGCTCATTTAATATAATTATAACAGTTTTGTTTTAAAGTAAAATATGTGACTATACTAGTAAATGGCTTTGATATGATAATCTTTCTGTGAAACCGTAAGACTTTAAAATAATGAAAGTTAAATTGCCACAACTCTAACAATAAGAACAAAGCAGAATTTGAAAGCCTGCCTTAAAGGCACACATTTACAAGGTGAGATACAGGAATACTTAGGGGCTGGTGTGCTACTGTCCCCATCCAAGCCTACTAACATTGGAACAAAAAAGGACACGAAATGATAAGGCTGGCCAGGTCCCATACAGAAACTTTAGGGTTTTCTAGGCATAACTATCTCTAACACTTGAAGTATTTTACTTTCCAGGTAATTGACTTTTGCACCCAAGCTAAAAATATAGTTGGGTTTTAAGGAGATAAAATCTGAAAGTTTCTGTCATTCACAATCTTCCACACTTACATGTAAAACATGTATGTTGCATGGGTACAAGTATAGAATAGTAAGTACTTAGGAGAGGTACTTCCAAACGCATGCCATCATGAGATGATTTTCTATTTATTTATTTAAAGTATTAAGTGATGGAAGATCATTTCTCACTGCTGAGTAGTGGAGATAGCCACTGTGAAGCTGGAGTTTCTAGGATTCCTCTCATTGACTACTTTTGCACTCAGCATCCTTGTGCATAAGATCTTGCATCTTCACATCAATTGAGTATCTACCATGATTATCCTTTTGAGGTAATACTGGCTTTCAAATTCTCTAAACTGCATGATGACTCCAAGAAATAGGAATTTATTTCTCACTTGTGTAAGAGAAGGCTGTTTTCTGCAGGAAACTCTGAAATTTTCTATAAATACAAAACTCTTCCTCCCTAAAAGTTTAAAGTAAAATAATTAATAAATATAAACTTTCTGAGCCTAGGTTAGTTTCCTCCACATGGTGACTCAGGGTCTCGAATCTTCCTTCCATATAGATTAGTTTGATGTTGACTGTTAGCCAGTGTCAAAAGAAAGAGAGAATTTGTAAAAGAGAGCTTTTGTCATTAATACATCTTTGTTTCTATTCACATTCTGTTAGCCTAAACTAGTCAAGTGGCAAGCCCTAACTGTAAGATAGGCTAAGTGCAAGTACAAGAGGGCATCTCCCCTTACTTCTCTCTTACTTTGTATCTAATTTCCAACACTTGGAAAAAGTGTCTTTCCTCCTCCCCAAAGAAGACATCCCCAGATCAGTCCCATTCCTCAAGACAATTCTAACCAATACACATGAGATTGATTGGCTTACATGATAGGGACGAGGTATTCCAGCAGTGGCTGTCTGTACACCTGAGAGGCTGAAAACTCAGATGCCCCAGCAGTTCCAGTCTAGTGCTGATGACCTGGAGCATTCCTGGAGAACTGCTGGTCTTTAGTTCACATTGGAAGGCCAAAGAAGATGGATTCTGATGACAACCACAGTGGCAGCAACAGTAAAATACACACGTTAACTGCAAAAAGCCAAAGCATGTAGGCATCAGCGATGCTTTTCCCCTGGACCTCTTGGCTTCCAGGCTGCTTGCCAAAGGTCCTGCCCATTTTGTAAAGAGACTCCCCTGATTCACAGTTAATCCTTCCTGGAAATGCTCTTAATTACTAGGCCAGATACGTGTTTCTTAGTTGATTTCAGATTCAATCACATTGAAAACGAAGATAAATTATCACAGCATCCAGCTACATTAGGATCTTATTTACAGAATCTTTGGTGATAAATAGTTCTTTTTCATGAAGTCACAGTATCTCTGGAGAGCTAAATGATTTAGGACTTAAAATTCAAGTTGTATGCTTTACTTTATCTACCATATTTAACAGATAATGGTGGGGTCAGAATGAGGTAAATGAGGGGGGAAAATGGTACACATCCTTGTCAGTACACCAAAATAATGACTGTGTCCTGCTGGGCAGACCCTGTGAGACCCTGGCTGTGGTGGAGACCATTCCTGACTCCTCTGCCTGGGAGAACACCTCATGCCCATTATTCTCTAGAGTTTGTGTCTGCTTTCTACGTGTGCTTCCCTGTGCCTTATGTCCATCCTTCCATCCGGACTCCAGCTGGACAGTGGAAAGAATGATCTCAAATTTGGCTCTCTTCTTAACAGTTTTTGTGGAACAAATATGGGCTTCCAGGATTGTATAGAGTTACAGGATTTTAGGCCCAGCTTCTGGTTTCTATGGTAATACAATTACCTCAAAATCTTCACAGATATTGATCTAATTTCTTCAGTCTGTTAAAAACACCAGTAACTAGAGCCAAAGACATAAAGCCTTTTTCATCTCTACTTATGGTGCTAAGACCTGCCTTATTTCTCTCCTCCACTTCTTTCCTTTCTTCCTTCCCACTCTCTCTTTCATATAAAATATGAAGAAATCTTACTAATGAAATCCTTTAAGCTGTCAATCAAATTAAATCATAACTTCCTCCTCTCTTCTTCTTTAATGATGGAATTTGTCCATGATGCTTCTTCTGGAGAAAGAACAATAACTCTCATTCTTCTTTGTTCAGAGAAAATGTTCTGTGTGACTTTTGTGTATTTAATGGCATCTGAACAATGAAGGAAGATGTGAAAATAACACAACACATGTTTTGAGAATCATGAGCTGGCATCACAAACATCACCTCATATTTCAACATGAAATATTTTTCCCAGTTACTGCAACTTAAGATGGTAAAACACAAAGATGTAAACTATTTATCTTATTATGCTTAGAGTCTGGCAAAAACAGCAAAATGTTTCTTTTGAATAAAGCCTAAGCTGCTCAGCTTGTCTCTCCTTCAGGGTACTCCAGAACAGCTTGGAAGTTTGAAGGTTGAGGCTACTCTATGTTTGGGTGAACCAATCCTCAGAAGTTTCATATTTATATGATTGGCGGTTGAAGCTGGTTACTAGGGCCTCATTACTCTAACAACCATAAATGGTAAAGTCTCTCCTTGTGCACACACTATATTCAATGATTTGAGCTTCCACATAGCATTGGGAATATAGTCCAAGCTAAGAGTTCCAAGAGGAATATGCATATACTTTTTGTGTTCTAACCTGTAATGCCTTGTAGTGGCACTTGCGTTATATAATTCATTTAAAGCAGGTGTAAAGGTCTGGTAAGGTCCAAAATTGGAATACTGATCTCACTACTTGATAAGATGAAATTCAAGGCTTAGAAAGGCACATAATTATTTTTTTCAGCCAGCCATCTTGAAACACAAACTTTATTCGAATCAATTAACATCTAATGCATTACTCATTTTATATCTATGTTATTATCCTTATTTAATTAAATTTTAATATGTTCACTTTCATTTGCATATCCACTAAATTGTGCTCATTAAAATGATTTTCAACTTTGTAAAGAAAAACAATGTAATAGCATCAAATGTCAATGTGTTTGCAGATTTCCCGGCACAGAAGGAATCATTCACAGCATGTCTTGAAAGATGTCATTCCACCGATAGAACATCCAGTAAGTGACTAATTTTACTCTAGTATTCTACTCTTTGATCTACTATTGCAAAAAGGTGCCATAACCTCAGTGTCTTGAAGCTACACACACAATCATCATACATTGTGTGAGTCCAGAATTCAGATGTGTTTTACCAGAATTGAGGTATGTTTATTATTGCCTAGCTCAGTGACACTCAAAGGTTACAATCAACCTGTCACTGAGAACAGGATCATATGAGGAAGTTTGACAGAGGGAGTGTCAAGCTCACTGGCAAGGTAATTGGTGGGATTCACTTCTGTAAGAAATAGCAAGTATGACTCTTTTGCATCAAATACTATAAAACGTGTGTTTAGTACAAGAAATTCCAATATATGTTTTCCTCCCCCACCCAGTTATATTTTTGTTTACACAAACACCAATTGATACATTCCAGGAATTTTTGTTTTGTTTTGTTTTGTTTTTCGAGACAGGGTTTCTCTGCGTAGCTTTGCTCCTTTCCCAGAACTCACTCTGTAGCCCAGGCTGGCCTCGAACTCACAGACATCTGCCTGCCTCTGCCTCCCGAGTGCTGGGATTAAAGGCATGCGCCACCACCACCCGGTTGTGGTGGCGCATGCCAGTAGGATTTGCTGAAGGAGGCGGAGGCAGGAGGATCACAAGTTCGAGGCCAGCCTGGGCTACATTCCAGGAATTTAATGACCTAGAACAGGACCCTTTTCTCTTTCCTCCTTCGTTTCCTGTGTGCCAAGTCTTTTCAGAATAGCCAATTGAATAAGACTGTAAAGCCTTTCTTTTCATAAATTCCCATTCATAAAGGATGCACACTCAGGAGCTAATCACTTCCCATCTCCTCATGCAGTCATGATGGAGGTTAAAATGTCAACTCTGTGTCAATCAGCCTACAGTATCACTCCTTGACTCAAAACTTGCAATGGCTTCTATTCTCCCAAGGGCAGAAGTTAGAAGGCAACCAGAAGTTCCCAAGTCTTAAATGTCCAGCTACTTCATCAATATCACCTCCTTCTTCTGCCTTATTTTGTTCCCACCAAACTGGTCCTTCCTCTGAAGTGTTATTTAACTTGTTCATTCATCTTTCTTGTAAACTATAATTTATTTGTGGCCAGTATATTTAAGTGTAACTGCTTTATTGACCTATTATTATTATTATTGTTATTATTATTATTATTATTATATCTTAAAAATAAGTTTTGGGGTGGTAAGATAGCTCATTGAATAAAGGCAGTTGCTGACAACAAGTTCAATCTCAGTTTAATGTCTTGGATGCATATATTAATAAGAGAACTGACTTCAGCAATCTGTCTTCTGGATTCTACCCATGCACCATGGCATATGTATGCCTACATACACATGCACACATGTGCACACAAGTTTGCATGCACTCAGGCACACACATGAGAAAGAGAAAGAATAAACATAAATTTTAAAATATATCTTGTTTAATCTATTTTAGATTCTTGATTTTCACCCTTATTCAATATTCTCTTTAGACCTCACATACATTTTATTTATTTGTCACTCGTTGAAATGTTATTCTGCTAAGGTAGAGAAATTACTTCCTATGTCCACTATTCTGTTTCTATGATTCTTATAATTGCAAGAGTATAGAAGAGTTTGGAAAGTATCATTTGAGTATATGGCATAATGAAAAGCTTTGCTTATAAGCAGATCTATATTTAACCATTTTCTTAAGTCTTGAAGTATTAATTAGTCATTTGTTCTGAGACTTCCTTCTTACTAAAAGCAGGAAGTAAAATATACTAACATCATCAGTCATAAGTATCTCCCCAAACTACTTTCCTCAACATCACACCAGCTCCAGTAGTAACAAATACTGCTAGGTTTCAAATGACTTTCCTTCTGCTGTTTATTTTACCTACCATCATTGATATACAAGTGTGTGTACAAGCATGCACACAAGCGTGCATGCACATGTGCATGTTACTATACACACATGTTACTGTACACACATGTGTGAGTGTATATGCACATATATAGGTATGCAATATGACCAACTGAGACATCTCTTCAGCTCCAACCTAGCCAGCAATCTTCTGAAGCAGCCTCTCCTCAGCTGGCATGTGACTACTCAATCCTCTTTGTAAGCACTCATTCCATCATCTTGACTTTCAAATGCTTTGGTTCCCACCTCTAATATTCCTTTATGTCTTTCACACAGATCATGGGCAGTGACACCAGAACAACTTCCCTTAAGGCAGTACCTTCAATATCTTGTTTTCTTTGTCCAAACAAACTGCCTTCATTTTACCTATGGTATCAAGTTTATAGAATTCTCCTATGGCCCCTGATTTATGCTATATATAATCCACTCCGAAATACAGAGCCTCAAGCCAGCAATAGAAGTATGACTGAGACATGGCTTTTAGCCTGAAGGAGCTTGACTTTTCTGTGGTAATCATGGTGCTTTCATGCTATCACATGTTCAAATACTGTTACGCTGTCCACTCTTATTTCATGGCTAATAGACTTGTGCTGTAGTTGGACTGTAAATGCCTGGAAGTGAGAGGCCATGACTTGTGTTCCCTTTTTTATGTCATGCTCTCACTTACATTACTTTTGGCATTATTGTTTGTTCTGGAAACACATGATATAACAAGATATTAAGGGATGATGAAAGCAATGGTTGAAAATAGTAATAAATGTATGCTCATTATTCAAATGGAGCTCAATCTTTTCAATATTGTAATTTGATGTATTTACGTATTTTGTTTTCAAAATTTTCAGTTCTGAGCTTTATGTTTTCTATGGAAACTATTTCTATGATTTCTCAGATTTAAAGCAGTTTGCCCTTGTATAATCTGCTTTCCAAGAGCAACTGGGACTTGTCTCTGTCCCAGATGTATAACACTAAAATTGCCTGCTTCCTTTTCCACCTCCCTTACTGATTTCTAACTTATATGAAGAGAGGATTACGCATGATTTACTATTTCAATATTAGGACCTAGTATAGAATTTGTCACATGGTAGCCACATGATGAATAAGAAAATAAATATATACAAATAATTATTTATGTATACACATATGTGTGTATATATATAATACATATATGTGTACATATATATATACACATATAAATACACAAATGTCTATGAAATTACATTTGAGTGTCCTAATTCTCCCACTGAAATGTCCCAAATTTTTACATACAATATATCTGTGAATTATGAAACTTAAAAATTCAAATTACGATTATTTTCAAATTTAATCAATAACTATTACCCAGTTTTCAACTTCACAGTCATGCCTACATATCAAGCATAATCCAAGTTTAGATAAACAATTAGAATATTTAGAAATAGTTTTTATGGTTTACCTTCCTTATATTAAAGTTATATTTTTATTAACTAATATGGTAAACTGTGTGATCTCTGCAGTTTCAATTTAAAAAAAAAGAAAATAAGTTACCTTTGAAGGTGACATTGAAGAGAAATAGTAAATCTAAGTAAAACCAATACTTTTATTTTTTGAGACAGGATTTCTCTGTGTAGCTTTGGAGCCTTTCCTAGAACTCACCCAAGCTTACCTCGAACTCACAGAGATCCTCCTGCTTCTGCCTCCTGAGTGCTGGGATTAAAGGCGTGCGCCACCACCGCTGGGTGCAAAATAAATACTCTTAAAAGCAAAATTTTAGTTTGTAATCACTCAAAATCTATAATCCCCTTACCCCATAATCTCAATATACACACAACTACACATAGCCACTACTTCCACAAACTTTTTAAATTATCAATTAAATTGCTTCCTGGTACTGATGGGCCCTCTCCCCCAGTTTTCTCTCTGAGTATACACTTCACTTGCTCAGTCTTCTGATCTCAGGGGACATTCACCTTTTTCTTTCTGGCTTCTACTGAATGGAGTTTCTTACTTTTATTTAAAGGCAGAAATGCCATCAGTCAAGTAGTCTTCATCTAGTGGCTTGGCTGGTAGGAAGAGCAATGATGAAAGAACCCCTGGCTTTTTCAAAAGGCAATTATGTACATTTTCAACTCTCTATGACCATCCATGAAGACATTCTTCTACAGGACCCACAGAGTTTGCATTATATCTGACTAACTTGAACTTACAGTCCCTTCATCCACCCACAGATTCTTTTCCCACACCCTGCCTCTGCTTTTATCTCTCCCTGCCTCCTGCCTCCACGCCTCAGGGTGGCAGCCAAGTCATCCACAGCTATCTGTTGTCAGCATCTATCAAGACAAGATGTCATGTATGAAACAATGGACCCAAATAATTATTTAATTATTTAATTTAATTATTTAAATTCCTTGAGTTGATATTACTACTTATGTTTATTGTTTTAATCATATGGATTATCTCATGCGTATTTATTTTTAAAAAATGGCTGTAATGTAAATATCACTTCTTTTATCTCATATTCAAAAATTCCCCTAAATATTTTTAAAAATCATGAGACTACAGTTTTGGTTCCAGCTTTTCAAATTGTGTATTAGGTCTACTCCTTTTTGGAGTAAAATGTTTTATTTATAAAAATGAAACTGCTATTGCAGATGCTCCATTGAGTGGGTTTTCTTTTTGGGAACCATGAACCATGAATTATTTTTTTACAGTTCCCTTTGATAAAGCTGGTTGTGATCAACATGAATAATTAAAAGAACAACACATTTGTTTTGACTGTTACCTTTGAAACATTGCTAATTGGAGTCTAAAAATGCTCACAGTGGCCCCAGTTCAGGAAGAAGTGTAGCATTAATGCCACACAGATGCAGATCACAGGGCTTCCATGGAAGAGGCTGGGATCACAGCAGAGAAGTGTGTGATTGCTCAACACAGCTATGAAGCAGCAGCTTCAAACATGGAGCATCATGACATAAACCTCTAATGCACTCCTATGCATTCATTTCTTGACCTCCTATTAATATATTCCACATTACAGCTGTTCATGAGACCCAATTATTTTCAAGACTTTTTTCCTTTTTTCCTAAAGATTCAAGAAAAGTAACCCTGATTATAGCATGTTAAATCTTTATCTTCTTTATTTTTATTGAAACATTGTAAGGCATGTCTGGATAACCCTGCAGGAGTCAAAAGCCTGTGGTGGGCTTTAGAGAATCATCTACTTTCTCCTGAGCAAGGAGGATTTTGAGGGCAGAGCTCAGGAAGTTGTCCTGGTTCAGGGCAAAGCAGGCTTTTGCAGATAAACCTAAGCCACAGATTCTTCCTTTTCAAGCACGATATCATTTTGTGGATTAATTAATTCATGTGGGGGCTTTGAGGATGAAAGGCAGTATAAAGATATTGTACTTTCTTATTTTAAAGAAAAAAGCATAGTCACTATGTGGGAATAATTCTATTGACCAGGATATGGTTTCTCTAAGTTGAAAACAAAACAAAACAAAAGCCCAGAAAAACAAAACAAACAAACAAACAAACAAAAAACACCTCTTCAATCTTTCAGAATATTTTGCTAAGTTAGAGGTTAGATTTTTAAAAGAATATCCTCTCCATATTCAAGGCAATAATAATAAATTATATAATTGAATCCACCTATTAGAAACCATTCCAAATTAAATATTTCTTTCATTTTCTTAAGCAGGAGTCTGCTCATTGATTCATGTATTTGTCTGGGCTGTACTCATTCAGGAAGTGTGTTAGGCTCTGGGAATCTGATGAGAGATTAGCAAGTCATGGCCTTTCCTGGAGAAATGTTCAGACTACGGATAAGCAGAAGCACCAATGATCGAAGAAAGGCATCATTCTGCACTCAAATCTGTGGGAGAGGAAAGGCCTATCTTGAAATCAGTAGGCATACAATCAATCACACTTTGAAAATGTCACTTAAAATGAGATTTGCACCATGAGTAGAACTGCAGAAACAAAGAATGGGAACAGGAAGAAAGAAAGGAAGAAAGGAAGAAAGAAAGAAAGAAGGAAGGAAGGAAGGAAGGAAGGAAAGAGAGAGAGAGAGAAGGGAGGAAGGAAAAAAAAGAGAAAGAGAGAGGGGGAGGGAGAAGGAGGGAGGGAGGGGGAGGGAGGGAGAGGGGGGAGGGAGGGAGGAAGACAAAACAGCACATGCAATGGCTTAGAGACAGAACAGATTTATTTCAACTGTGTTTGAAAACCTGCAAGAATACTATGATGAGGCAGGCATGGTGGTACATGCCTGAATACAAACACTCAGGAGGTAGAAACAGGAGGTCTGCAAGTTCAAAGCCAGCCTGGTCTACATAGAGAGTTCCAGACTAGCAGCCAACCAGGATTACATACCCTGTGTCTCAAAAAAAAAAAAACAAACAAACAAAAATCTCATACTGGCTAGACTATAATCATCAAAAGAAAAGAGCCACAGGGCATGATTAGAGGGAGCAGTCCTCAGGTGAAGAAGCGTGAGGTGATAGGAAGAATTTTAGAAGCCATGAAAATGGATACTAGTTAAATCGTGTCTCCCAGCCATGTCCCCACTTGTCATTTATTTAATTCTAGAGGAAAGTGCACACGCATCAACAAAGACCACTAGGATTGAGCAATTCTCTCTTCACAGCTGCCCAGAGTGAAATTAGGTTATAACACAAATGAATTATAGTAATAAGCGGCTCACACAGCAATGGGGAACAAAGATCATCCTCTGTGAACTTCAATGATGGTCACAGAACAAGTAACACTGGAAGCAAAGACGGAGCAACAGAAATTCCCGACGGAGCAACAGAAATTCCCGACGGAGTCTATTGAGAGTTCAATTACAAGAAGAGCCTCCTAAAGACTGAAGTTCTTCAGATACAGTGTGGTCCCCCCTAAGCCCGTCTCCTACACAGAAACTGGATTTCTTGGTGGCGAATTAATGAGACATGCTGGCTTCAGGAAGAAAGGCTCAGGAATAAAGTTCAGGGGAGAGCTGAAACATGGAATGCTATAATGTCATTTTCAAAATGACCTTTTGGTGAGTTAATGGTAAATAAATCAGCAACCCAAGGACAGCATTGCCCTTGAAATACACAGTGGTTTAATAAGATGGGGGAGGATAGCTTGGCAAAACATAACATGTGGTTCACCAAGCCCAGTGTTTAGAAAACAGTTCAAGCGCCCTAAAGGCAGCCATGATACCATGATACCACACCCTCAAGTGAGACAAACAGGGCAGGGTAACTTCAAGAAGGCATGCTCCACACAGGAACTGAAGAGAACCAGGAAGTTGTGACAGTAAGAATCACCCCAGGCCAGACCGTGATGCTAGATCAGCTTCTCAAGAGTTCTGGGTTTCTATTTTTTCATTTTTTGGTTGGTTGTTGCTTGTCTTTTGTTGCTTTGTTGTCGTTTATTTGAGTCAAGCTCCCACAGCAATGCAGCCCTGGTTTACCTGGGCTACCTATTCCTATGTACCAGGCTTGCCTTGAAACTTGTGGGTTGTTCTTCCTGCCTGTGTCTCTAAGTGCTGAGGTTATAGGCATTATAGGCATTATAGCCACCATGTCATGCTTCAGGAATTCCTTTAGGAATGCATAGCTGTTCTCTGGGCTTTGCAAATGTGTGATGCACAGAATTGCTTTTTTTTTTAACTCTTTTTTTAATGTAATCATTGCATCCAACTTGGGAGTTTACATGTATGAATGTACAATGTATTATGTGTTTACATAAGGTAAGCACTTGTATCTGAAAGGATCATCCTTCAGAGAAACGCTCATGGGTCCTTTCCATATCATGTTATCTCTCTCCTTTATTTATAACTCACCAGATCCAGTTATGCTGCCCTCATATGCACAGGTGTAGGGCCAGTAGAGCATGGTCACTCCTAAGGAAAAGGGTCTCTCCCCAACTTAATAATCAACTGTCAATTGCTCCCCAGCTATGGGGAGGAGTTCCTGTGCCCATCCTCATTCCATGATATAATGCTGATTTACATATTCTCTGTTGTTTGCTCAGATGTGAGTCTTTACATTGACTACTCTCCTCTGCACAGACACTTCTCCGATGGCAACTTAGAGCTTTATTAATCTATGGATGTGAAACATTTATGTATACATAAGGCATTTGTCTATTTAGCAAAACAATAATGATAGGCTCACCTTAGGGCACACGAGCTCCTCTGGTGGTTTGAATGAAAATGTCTACATAGAGTCAGACATTTGAACACTTGGTCCCTAGTTGGTGGTACTGAATGGAGACAAGGTACAGCATTGGAGGTAGATGCTGAAAGTTCATAGTGTCATCCCACTTTGAGATTGCTCTCTCTCTCTTCTTTGTGTTTGTGGTTGAAGATCTGTCGATCTCCACTCTGGACAACTGCTCCCACAGCTCCTCACCATTATTGGCTCTCCTTTTGGAACAATAAGCCAAGCTCTTCCTTGCGTAAGTTGCCTAGGTCATGATACTTTATTACAGCATCAAAAAACTAACTGACACAGCCACAGGTTCCTGGCCAGAATTATAGTAACAGGCATGAACTTCCTCCCATAGAGTGAGCTCTAAATCAAATCAGGCATCTATATAGAAAAAAAGGTGGAAATACTGTAAGAGCCAGAGGTAATTTGTGACTGTAAGGAAACAGCATTTTCCATATATAACAGAGCAGATGCATGCATGAACTTACAGAGACTGTGACATCACATCCAAGACCTTCACAAGTTCAACCCAGACAACATCTCAAACATGTAGAAGGCTAACTAGACACAAATCTGCACCACTACCCAAGAAACTGTTTGCAATTGATAACTGTTGAGGAAGGGAAAATCAGTTTCCATCAATGGAGTGGCAGTAGGTATATTAAACATACCCGAGGGCAGGCCTATGCTCAGGATTATTTGGCCACAACAAAATGAACTTTATGCTTTTGCTTGCTTTTGGTGTCTGTGTGTATTTGCATGTATTTGAGTGTGTGTGTGTGTGTTGTGTGGGAGTGTGTGCGCACACAAGCACAAGTGTGCATGTATGCATGCATGCACTTTTGTTTGGTTTCATTTTTGCTGTGTTGTTTTTTTTTTTCAAGAGAGAGAAAGAACATGAAGCTTGGTGGATAGGGATGTGGGAGGATCTTGGAGTACTTGGGGGAGGGTAAAGAATATGACTAGAATATATTGTATAATAAGTTTTAAAATAAAATAGTCTTCAAGGAGGAGGCTTTCAGGTCAGAGCTCAAATCTTCTGATTCATGTGTCTGAAGTGCATAATAATGTCTTCAGCAATAGGGACTTACATTCAACCTCAGGGAGGCAACCAAGGGAAGCAGCAATGGTCTGTATTGTTCTGGGAGTCATTTGAACTCCTCTGAACAAAACTGGAAAGAGGGTTTCTCTTAATACCTTATGTCCACTACGAACCTACATACATTATCAGTAGATCGAATACAGGAGGACATGTAGAAACTGTGATATACTGAAAAGAAAACAATGAGTCTCAGGGAAGAAACAGTGAGAGGGGAAGACAAAGACTGAGATAGAAATAGTGTGTGTGTGTGTTTCTGTGTGGTGGGGAGCGTGAATGTATATGTATGTGAGACTGTGTGTGTGAAAGTATGTGTATTTGCATGTGTGTGTTTGTGAGCATGAATATGTGTCTGTTAGCTTTCTTGCTGTTATGATAAAAAAAAAATACAAGAAAGAACATATCCAAGGGTACACTTCACTTCCGTCACATTTACAAAGTGCTAAGTCTCAGGTTGGTGGCTTTCAGTGGCAGCAGGAATATGTGGTAGAAGTTCTTCAGTTCACAGAGAACAAGAAGACCAGATCACCAACAAGAGGGGAACAAGTAATATAGTCTCCAAGAGCCTTTCCAACCTTTCTCACCACCTCCCATTCTCCATTCCCTCCCACTCCCTCTTGTTCCCTGTCATTGACCTACTTCCTTTAACCAGGAACCACCTCCCACAGTCCCACTACTTCCCAATAGTGTATTAAAATCTGAATTAATGTTTTAATGCCTTTAGAAATGCCTGCACAGTCACACCCAGAGGTGTACTTGAGTAATCTCATAGTCATTCCTAAATCCAATTCAAGTTAACAATCAAGATTTGTATCACAGTGTAACTAGAGAAAAACGTCAAGAAAAAGAAAGTGCATGCACATACACACGCACGCACATACACACACACACTCATACAAAGACAAAAAAGTCTCTTTCTGAGTATAGGAGAAAAGTACAAGGTGATTACAAAAGGAAAGAGAAGCACAGGATGGTATAAAATGATGTGACAAAACATGTCCTCATTTGATTTTTAATAGAAATCAGTAAACAGGATTATCAGCAAAATACTGTGAACGACTAAAACTTTTTTAGCCACCTTATTATCAAGTAGGAAAATAAATGAATGCTAGATGTCTGAGAATTACAGTGGTCCAGGGTTGTGGTCATGGAGTAATGATGCAAACTTTCCTCAGGTCAGTCAGCCATAACATGATTCACATCATGAAACCTCCTTTCAGAGAGACCATCCCAGCTTCAGACTGAGTCCTGTCTCAGATTTATGGGACCAGAAGAAAATCCTGTTTGCTAATAGCATCAATGTTGATAGAGACCCATCAGTGCTTCCTCATAAAATATGGGAGGCAGGGACTATTCTGACTCTCACTACGTAAGACACTGGATTTCCATAACAGATGACCTAAGAAGCTGAAAATGGTGTCAGTGGTCATCAACAAACATAGACTAAGAACAAAGGAGGGAGAATAAAACATGAAACCATCATCAGAGCTATAAAGCAAAAAAAAAAGCTATGTGGTCAAAAGCCAAGTTCTCAATCAAATTGCTTGAAAGTTTCTAATTTAGTTCAGTTTATTTTAAGCAATACCGTTCAGTGTACCATTATAGACAGATGAACCTATTGTTTGCATTTGTGTCTGGTCACATGAGACAATCACATGAAAACAAAACAAAACACAACAAAAACCCTGCAGTGTCTGCTTGAGATATTATAGGCTCAAGTTTGTTATACTTGTACCCAAGCATCAATCAAAAGTTCTCTTTTCTCCTGCCCTGTCTGTCAGGTCCAACCTAGGTTTATAAACAGGTACCATCTTGAAATTCCACTGCCATTCATTCATTCTCCTCAGCTGTGTCTCAGCACACAGGATGCTGCTGAAGCATTTCCTCAGTGCTGGCAGACTGGCTGGCATCCAGCCTGGACAAATTGCTGATCTTTCCTGCCACGCAATGTTAAATAGGGATTCTAGCCGGCATTGAAAAAAAATAGCTCCAACAGCCGCATTTAGCATCTAAAGACTGGCTGATATTTCTTAAGTATACATCGTTTGGGTGCTGTGATTCCTTTAATGAATTTCAATTTGGCCTAGAATCTGGCATGGGAGGAATCCCAAACTTAAATTTAAAGCCTGTATATAACTTCGTAAATCACTAAAGACAAGACAATCTGAGCTCCAGATGTCTGAACTATAAACTGAAATTTATAGATCACTGCTCTTTCAGACCATGCGACTATGAAAACAATTAATAAAGTACCATATATAAACCCAGATGTACAATCCATAGCAATCTTCCTTTTACCCTAATACCTCCTTCCATTCAGTCTAAGCCTCTCAGAATGGCTTCTTCTTGGTATGTAGAACATGGGAAGTTCCAATGTACGATGGCAATCCCTTAGATATTCACATAATTAAATTTACCTATGGAAGTCTTTCTTGCCTGTCTGGCACATGAACAGTGTAAGGAGTCAACTGGAATTTATTGGTCCAGGTTGAAGGATGACCAGAGTCTCAGAGGAGCAGAAGAGTGTTATCAGTCCACAAAAAAGAAGGGATGTCTTAATGGGAGCCCATAGGAGGTTCAGCTGCAGTAAGATCAGGTTCGTCTTGTGAATCTAGCAACTTTTGTTCATGTGTAGTGGCTATTTAAGAGAATGGAAGACCATTAATTAAAACTTTGCTGAGGACCTAAGTGTGCATCAAGAATAGAAGAGAAACAATGTATAGAGAGGAACTGCTGATCCTAGAAGCAGGAGTGTGTGTTTGAGAGATGGTAAGACATGAGTGTAAAGCTCAAACACATACACATCACACATTTAGATATGTAATGTGTATGGACCATATACTTAAATATGTATAACTGTTCATGGTGGTACTAAGTGACTTAAAAGCAGAAAATACTGCAAAGTTACAGTTCTTAGGGTCTTCCTATGGCCTGAAAAGCATGTGAAAATTTGAAAGTCAATACCTAACTAGCTATTCAGCTTTCCTTCATTGATCTCCCAGGATTACTAGAAGGTCATTCCTGAAGACTTCATGATACTGACCAGTGCCCTTGGAAAATTTTTCTGCCATTAATGGCAGAGATACCATGATTACTGAATCCCAACATGAAAAGCCTTTGGCTATCCATTTCAAGTGGCCCGAGAAAGGTCCAGCTGGGGAGATGCCTTTGTATACCCCACCTCAAACATGTTTCATTGATCTCTTCCTCTAAGGACATTAATGTTGTCTTTTCACCTTTTTCTTTATAGAGAATAGTCATCATCAATATGGTTCTTTGAATTCTAAGTGTTCAATTGTGGGTCTTGCATGGAATATTTCTGAGAAGGCAATAATCTTAGCTTAGAATTTATGAATGGATTGAGAGGGTTTTGTAGCTTTTAATATAATACATTTCAGATTTTTTGTAACTTTTAATCTTCCTGAGAAGTTTAAACAAAGCAGTGAATTAAAGAAGGGACTTCCTCTGTGATGCTAATAGCTACTGAAAGTATCTTTGTTTCTAACATTTATAGAGACCAGTGATGCCTAGAGTTAAACTTGTGTGGGATTTATATGGTAACAAAATTCTCTGTTACCAAAGAGATGGACAGTATACATAGAATAAGGAGGTGGTCAAAACACACGGTGAGATGCACCTAAACATGGGGTGATAACACTGTGAACACCATGGTTCTGAAAACATCATCAGACTGTTTTAGACTTGTGGAAAACATACTGAAGGAAGAGACATCTTCTAAACCTATGTGAAAATTATTTTGCCACAATTGTCATTGTTACAATAATTTCCTACAGCTTATTCACTAAAAGTGCACTTACCAAATGTATTTGAAAGATAAGTATTAGGAATATAACAATGTAGGAATCAAGGAAAGGTCACATACATATTATCTATAGCAGAGCAAGTCTTACAGCGGACAATTCTTTATTTGGTACCATGTTACTCTTTGAGACAACTCACTACTCAAATTGTCTTTTCCATTCAATTTCATTTGATTTTTACAATTTTCTCTAAAAATGTAAATAACATTTACATATGCATTCATTCGTGTATTTATTCACACAATCCAGTTAGTGTAACTCTGGATTCCCACAGAATATAAAAGAGACAGTCCTTTGATTTCAATGGGCTCATAGCATGGATGTAGATATAAGCAAATAAGCCAGTCATTACAACATTATCTCATAGGTGTTAGTAGAGTGATAAGAAAACAGTAGAAATGGAAACTTGGAGTGGGATGCCTAAAAGACAATTCAACAAATGATGGAAAGGCCATCTGACAAAAGCCATATAGGTAGAATTTTAAAATGGGTTGAAATTTTGTTTTGTATATATAGGAATTTCTGAGATAAATATATAGTGGGTGAAATATTATACTTAAGGATATGGATCCCACTGGTGGCACTAAGGAAATAGGACCCTCGGCTGTTAGACATGGAGCATGAGCGTTGTACACTAATCCTTTAAAGGGAGCACAGGCCAAGAACTGGAATAGGATGTACAAGGCAGTCAGGAGGGCATAAATAGACCACCAAGAAACTAAAACAGCTTGTTGACTTTGCTGGGAATCGACATATTATAATCTTCACTTGTATGTACTTTGCCTGGAACTTACTGAACACCTCTGTTGTGTCCTAGTGAATTGTTGCATGCCCTTTATGGGGTTTGCAGCTGTGTTAGGATGAAAGCCAATAGTAGAAGTGGGGGAAAGGAAAGCAGTTACACAGCTCAGATGTCAATGAGAGCTCTGCTACGTCGTCTCTGGCTAATTGGTCAAAATGCTGCCATTGAAATATTTTCTCATGATTCATCAGGTTCAATCTCTTCTTCCACTGAATTTTTTCATTTTTTTCTGACCTTGGCAGGCATATGGGGAGGGCATAAATCAAGAGCTTCTCTGGTAAGATTAAGGAGAGTTTGCATTGTCTTTGTTCTATCATTGAAGTAAATGTTTTAAGCAAGTGGCTTCCTGACACAGAAAGGAAGGTGAATGGTGCTATATCACTATCAAACAATCCATTCACATACATCCTCACAATCTATCATCTGATAAGCAAAGCTTGGAAAGACTTGGATCTTGTATGCATTCCCCATAAGTCTTGTATGTATTATTAATAAAGTTCTGTGACTGGAAGCTTTCATCACTGCAATGACTCTTGCTTCGAAAGCTTGGGTTCATTCATACTAAAGTGCATAGGAGTTTGTCACAGTGTTAACATATGCATTCTTCTTGCAGATGGTTGAAAAAGAAGGATATCTTCAAAAAGCCAAAATTGCAGATGGAGGAAAAAAACTAAGGTAATGAAAGTTCTTCAACTCTCTGTTATATAACCACACAGTCTCCTGTACCCTTAGCTTGTATCACTGATATTGTTTGAGAAGCAAGACCACCCACATCTAGCTAGAAGAGTCCCTTCTGTTACCATTGTTGACACCCTTATTGTTAAAATGATTATACTTTTCAAAGGAAGGCATTGCATTGTAGAGTGTTGCCCAGAATATAAAAGTGGCTGATGTCTTGTCTTCTCTTGGGACTAGAAATTTTTAAAACATAAAAAGGGAAACATGGTTTCTGGATTAACAGATTGGGTTGTTGAATGAATTCATTTGCAGCATGTAAAGATCTCTATGCAGTACCCAGAGAAGTTTTATGAAGGATAGAAGATTTGAACCATAATTGTAGTTCAAAATAAAACGATTATTTAGAAAAAAAAAGGAAAATAAAAAGGAAACCATGAACAGAAAGTATGTGAGGGAAATTCAAAAATAATAAAGAGCTCCCTGGGGTGAGGGGCAGAACAACAAAAATATTCAAGGAAAAGAACAAGGTGGTTGTTGTGTTAAGAAAGACATTTGTTATGTTATTTATATGGGGGATTTAAAATAGTCCTCTTCATTTTAGAATTTTTTCTGTTTCTTACATTATGTATTCTATATTTAGCTTTATAGTATGGAATATACAAGTAATAAAGGTTCATGGAGGGACTCAAAGTAAGAGACATTTGTGGTGGTATTGTGTTCCCCAAAATATTGTGTACTCTAATAAATTTATCTGGGGTCAGAGAACAGACAACCACTAGATACAAAGGCTAGAAAATGGTGGCACTCACACCTTTAATCCTAGCATTCCAGAGATAGAAATCCCTCTGGATCTCTGTGAGTTCAAGGCCACATTGGAAATAGCCAAGCATGGTGACACATGCCTTTAATCCCAGGGAGTAGTGGTAGAAAGCAGAAAGATATATAAGGCGTGAGGGCCAGAAACTAGAAGATTTTGGCTGGTTAAGCATTCAGGCTATGGAGCAGTAATTCAGCTGAGACCCATTCCGGATGAGAACTCAGAGGCCTCCAGGCTGAGGAAACAGGACCAGCTAAGGATCCGGCGAGGTGAGATAGCTGTGGCTTGTTCTGTCTCTCTGATCTACCAACATGGACCCCAATAACTCGCCTCAGGTTTGATCTTATTAATAAGAACTTTTAAGATTCCTGCTACAGACATTTACTTGTGAGTATATTACCATTATAACTAAGTAGGACCAATATTCTAATTAGCTATACAATGGGACAATAGTTAACTGCATTACACAATATGTTACTAGAAAGATGCTTTGGTTAACACTGGAGAATAAAAAATGCTTTAGTTTAATGGCTAGAGTGGACAGTGTTTATATTTATTTGAAAGAAGTAAAATGGAAGTGTCATTCATAATTCCAGTGCCTCCAATAATTATTCAAATTTTAAATGGGAAATGGGACTGATTCTTTCCCAGAGATGTTTCTTGTCACTAGCCTGGCAGCCACTTTGCCTCAAAAGTACCAGAGGCACAAGATCAAATGTAAAGCAGCTTTCAGCCTGGCCTTCTCTGTCCCTGGAGAAATGCCAGTCAAATTTTAAAAGAGCAACAGGTGAGAATCATTGACTGACTAGCACAACCATTGTACCCTTCTTTTTACAGATCTCAACCCTCAGTCATCAACTCAGGCATGTGTGTGTGTTGAGGGGCGGGGTGTAGCTATGCAAGTAGGCCAAGACTCTTTCTTACCTGACCGACCACAGGAGTCCCCACACCTAAGCCAACACAAGAAACCACCTCAGTCAGTTCATTATTCCATGATTTGTGGGCATCAAGAAATTATAATAACACTGGTCATTGTTACTCTCTAGCATCACACAAAACAGGAGGGCCATGAAAGCAAGGTGATGGCCTCCTGTGGGGACTCTGTGGAGCCCCTCATCTGTGCCCCATTAGCCAACATTGTCACACTCATAGAAGTAGGGGTCTGAAGCATCAGAGACAGGGAGAAGCTCCTTTTCCTGCAAACTCTCATGGACACAACGCACATTGTTTCAATGTGTATAGCACTGTACATTTGCTTTATTTACATAAAAACTTAATGAACTTGTGTAGTGTCTGGATAGAAGTTTCAATACATATAAGCATCGGTGTGTACTCTATTCCATCGGTTTCTCAGTCTGCATGCCATCAAGCATTCTTTCAGATTTTTTCATTTAAAGTTCCATAAATTTTAGTTTTTATTGTTTTATAACTCCCAGGTGCAGTGAACTGAATTGATTATACCCTTCATTTGCAGCCCTATGATACTGTATCTGGGGCAAGACCCTGGGTGGTTTTATTCTTATTTTCTTCTACTCTCATATCAATCTCCTGTGCACATACACTCTAACTGGTCTTCAAATCCCCTATCCATACATCTATTTGGTTTTCTGTGTGGTATTTAAAACAAAAAAAAAACAAAATTATTGTTTATAGTAATATGTGCTTTAATATATTCTATGTCATGTAAACAGTTTTATATTAAGAATCTCATGTTTTTTGCTGTGTTCATTCAATATTAGTGCACAGATACCTGTTGTGGTGATCTATTAAGACCATTTCCTTCCCATTGTTACCCACTTGCTACTATGTATTTGTACAAAATCTTATTTTCACCAGTCCCGCAGCCACAAACACCCAAGTTTTCTCTAACTCTTCTCGAATCTAAAATATAATGATAAATCACACATAATTGTTTCCTTGGAACCTATTAGATGTTCTCGCCAGGAACTGTACTTGGGAATTAAGATTGCTTGGGCATCTGCTATGTGTCACTGCCAGGCTCTATTGAATGACTGTAGAAATTCACACAAGTTTATCCTGTATTGCAGAAGGGAACCTATTTCTCCATAATCCAATCCAATCCAACATTCTACTTTTAATATTATCAGAAATATGGCCACAAGAATGTTCCCTTGATGCTGCTTTCGTTCCTGTTTCACTGACTGGTGTTGCAGTTGAGTGGAACTTGAATTGTTCATCTAGAGTCACTCAGATTCTGCATCTCAACAATTGCTTATTCATGAGCTTTGACTACTATCTGTTGAGTATCTTGTCTTCTTTTTGTTTGAGAGAATGCATAATATATCATAGGTAACAATACTTTGTTAGGTTTAGACATTATCAATATCTCCTCTAAACGATGTGTGGAGTTTATTTTTACATTTAATATACATGCTTTTAAAACTGAATATTTTAAATGTTATAGTCACAATTTTTCATATACTTGATATCCTGCCCTATTCATGAGCTACATTATACCAAATAATTTCTACTCTAATTTTTATTTAATATTTAATTGAGTCAAATTTTATACTAGAAGTGTTTATAACTGCAATACACTTCCTAATTATTATTGTTTTTATCTTTATATTTTCTAAAGACCAGTTATAAGCCTGGATTACCTAATCAAATTGCATGACCACTAATGAATCTTAGGGGCTGGGGAAGTGATGGAATGGGTAATAGTGTTTTCCACAGGACCTTGGGTTCCAATACCCAAATCCCACAGGAAAATGCCTAGAAGAGTTAGAGACAAATGTATATGAGGAGAGCACTGCCAATCAACTAGGCCAAAACAAAACAGTGACAGAGGAAAGACATCGAATGGACTCTTCTGTCCTCCATGCAGGTGCATACAGGAGCAGGCATCTATACACACACACACACACACACACACACACACACACACACACACACACACACACACGTATGCACATGCTTACAATACACATGAGTGAAAGCACAGATGTGAACCCTCTCCCTTATCCACACACTAAAAAAAAAGAACCTCACTATTCTTACTATATATTGCTATTGCCTACCCAAAGTCTATACTTTTATAAGTAGTAACCAAAGGGTCAGTTTGGTCATAACCTTGAAAAATTATAGAGGTTTTATCACACGGGTCATTTAATGATTATTAAATGATTTCATCTAGTTACAGTAATTTATATTGCTTATGTGAGATTTCCTATGGGCTGTTTCCCATTCATCAAGGATCTTATATCACTTTAGTCAAGTTTAATGAGCTAATAAGCACTATTAATAAATGCTTATTCGGTCAAGCACATGGTTCATTGTGATAGTAGTGACATGACTTAAGTATTTAAGTCATATTGGGTTATAGGCTTCATTGTGATTTCTTGGTTTTCAAATGTAAAATTGTCGTCCTCTTAACTGCTCCTTTCGCCAGGGTCTTACAGATGTAGTTGTACCAGCATGTAACCCTGGCCTGCTTGAAACACACTTGTTTGCCTGTTCTTGATTTAAGCTGCATGAGGCCAAGAAGCAAGACCTGTCCTTTTCTTTCCTGCCGCTGTTGGTCCCGAGAGCTTTCACTGCCATTTAATAAATAGCACTTTTGAAACTTCTGCAAAGTTTTCTATCTCTAAATCCATGATATGTCATCTACATTTTACCTTGTTCCTTCTTTTTATCTTGTCTTTCCTTGTTATCATTTTTATTTGTCTCTATTTCTCTCTGTCCTATGTCTTTTTTCCATTAGGAAAAAAAAATTACTCATGTGATTAAGAGAAGGTGGCAGGAAAGACAAGTTGCTGGCTTCATCTAACATTCATAAAAGGCCCCAAACTTAGCCTTATTTTGAAATGAGGTTATACACATTTCCCTTGTGATATACTGACAGGCTTGAAAGCAGAATTCATTCAGCATTCAACTTTAATTTTTAATTATGAACCTTGAAATTATGCCTCAGCTTTTCTGATGAATCCTGGGACCCTTTTCATTTGGGGAATTTCCTTCTCAAAGCAGTAAGTAGCCCTGGCTTGTCTGAAACTCCATGATGACTTAAGAATAGTTTTTTTTGGATTATTTTTGTTAATTTGTTTTGTTTTGTTTTTTTTTCTAGTTCCTAGGGCTTAATTTTACAAAAGGCACCTGACAATGTACTTATAAATGAGTTCAGTATCTCACATGTTTCTCCACACACATCTTTCCTCTGTCGGTTCCTCTGTGGCTCCGTACATCTCACCACGTTTAGATTTTCTCACATTGCTTTCCCCTTCAGAAGGGCATGACAACACTTTGTGTGAATATGGACAGAAAATGAGCAGGAAAACAAATCTGAAAGGGGTAGCAATGGTCGTCTTTACTAATGTCTGCATTCATCACAGGCTGGGTACTGTGTGTGTGTGTGTGTGTGTGTGTGTGTGTTTGTGTGTGTGTGCATGCACGCTGCTCATTATCATCAGCATGGTTTTTTTTCTGATATGATACTAAAGTCCCCTCCAATGTGAACTTAATTTTCCTTGGTGCTTTCTGCTCAGATTGTCAATAAATTAACACAAACCCAATCCCCCCCCCCCCCGCCTTCCTTCTCTCCCTCATTCCTTCCCTCCCTTTCTCCCTCCCTCGATCTCTCTTCTTAGAACACTGAAAGAAATCTGTTGTATACTTACTGTCTCACTGGCTCAACTTCTAGTACAGATACATCACAGAAGCTCAGCATATGAGTGAGAACACATAAGTTCTCAGTTCCTCTGGTCTAAGAGTCAGCAGGGTTTTACAGTAAATCGTTCAGAGGCACTTGGATAAATCCCTCATTACTATTACAGCACAGACGCAAATCAACTCCAGAATAACCAAGTTGGGTCACAGCAGCAGGTGACCCAAAGAGAGTCTGAAATTGATGACATCATCCCACACATACTTTCCTCTGTTTTTTATTTTTGTTCTGTTTTTTGTTTGTTTGGGGGTTTTTTATTGTTTGTTTGCTTGTTTGTTTTTTCGATTGTTGCTGTGTAAGTAAAGAACACGAGGAGGAGTGAAGAGCATAAAGCTTTGAGGTTCAGAGAGATGAACATGTTGTAGGCCCTAAATCGCTAGAATGCTGATGAATATTTTAAGGGCCATTTCCATCACACAGCCAAGCAGGTATATGCTGCTGTTATTATGTGCTGCCATCCGGTGTCCATTTGGTAGAATGTCAAGCTGATGTCTGTGTCAGGGGCCTTTTATTGTTTTGGCTTTGCTTTGTTTCACCTTCTTCCATTTTTTCCACTTTAAAACTCACAATTTGTTTTAGTAAGTTATAAGAAGTATTCCACTTGCCTAAAATACCCTGGCAATTGCTCATATCAAAATCAGTTGTTCTGATGTGAATTTAGTTCTTCTGGCTTTGTAATTAAAGGATCTTTTATCCTATCAGATATCATGTATTTTGTCTGTCAAACTGCAAAAAATGTTTTCATTTCTTGTTCCTGGATCTATTTTCAGCACTAAAAGACTAGCTGTAATTCTGCACTGTATACCTGGAAGTCTGTGAGGGGACTTCGAATCTTTCTCATTCCGGGGGTACTGACTCCTGACTTCCTAAGTTACATGTATTCTAAGAGAGAGAGAGAGAGAGAGAGAGAGAGAGAGAGAGAGAGAGAGAGAGAGAGAGAGAGAGAGAGAAGAAGAAGAAGAAGAAGAAGAAGAAGAAGAAGAAGAAGAGGAAGAGGAGGAGGAGGAGGAGGAGGAGGAGGAGGAGGAGGAGGAGGAGGAGGAAGGAAGGAAGGAAGGAAGGAAAGAAGGGAAGAAAGGGAGGGAGGGAGGGAGGGAGAGAGGGAGAGAGGGAGGGAGGCAGGGAGGGAGGGAGGGAGGGAGGGAGGGAGGGAGGAAGGAAGGGAGGAAGGGAGGAAGGGAGGGAAGAAGAAAGGAAAAGCAAGCATGTTAGCAACAGTTAGTCATTCTCTCAATGTCCCAATGTTAGGACAAATGTGGGGGTTTCAGTGGCCTCCCACTGGTGTAGGAACACACTTGCTCATCAGGAGGTGGCACAGAAGACTGGCACCAGCAAGACAGGCAGCTCTGCTCCTAGGAGGAAGAGTTCTAATGCTTCTCCAAGATCATGTCCTCTCCTCCTAACTCCTGCCATGAGGCTCTGCATAGAGCAGCCATGATAGGAGAGTGTATGGCCATGCCCCCGAAACAGCTGATCCTTCAGAATGAGTGTAGGCTTCAGGGTCAAATCCTTCAATGTCTTCTGTATGGCTGTGTGCCCTTAGGTAGGACACAGTCTCAGTAAGCTTCAGTTATCTCCTCAGTTGCACTGGCTCCTCACCCACCTGCAAGGGTTGCTCGGAGAACTGGTGCCTTTCTATGATTTAGGGTCTGTCTCCAATCAGTGATAAAAATCCTGGAGGTCCATCCTACTTTACTTTACTTTTATCTTCGACTTACTGTCTTTGCTTTTCTAGTCTGCCGTGGGAATTGTTTGGCACAGAGTGTGTGTGAACAGGTACTTGTGACTGGCTAAGTGGCTCAAGTACATGATGTGTATAAAATACCAGGTGGCAAACTGTGCTCCAAGTAAGAAGCTAAGCAACAGCATAGCTCCCGTTATTGAAAGGTTTAAGATGAAGAGATGATCTAGCTGGGGACTGGTCAGACTACTAATCTTCTTTAAAAAGAACTGGGTAAAGTAGTTAGTAAGACAGCCCAGATGGATGACTCATTCTCATAGACCACAAATGGTTTTGATAAATTAAGGAAGTCAGCCAAGGCTATTTAACTTACATTGATGATATTCTTAATCAAGTTCACACTGCTTACATCTTTTAAAAATCCAGCGTAAGGTCATAGATTACATAGATTACAAGGTGCATTTTCAGAGAAACTGGACTTGACCTTTAATTCTCATGTGGTATTAAGTAAGTCCTCTAAACTCTCTGAGCCTAGTTTTCTATCTTAGTACATGGGGACATTAGCAGTTTCCTCGTTTTTTGGCTTAAGAGTACAAACATTAGCCAGACAATTAAACTTTTACTAGTTGCTCAAAATAATTATGTCACTGATATTTTTAAAAGAAACAGTCAGAGAAATTGAGGTGAAAAGAGGTCTTAAATTTATCTGCTGCATTTTATTATTTATTTTGACAAGAAATTATTTTCAAGCTGTAGGATTCAGCTGTTGGGGCATCTTTCCTCTTCATTTGGATACAATAAAGATGATGTTTGAGACCAATGAAACTAAGATATAACAGCCCCAGACATAGGTATTACAGATGGTCACATGACTAAGCTTCCCAGCTCTTCCTTCTCATGCATTAGCGTTTGTCCTTCCAGTTAACCTAGTAGGAATAGTTCAAAGTCCTAAGACAGAACGGTGACGTAACTGGAATTTCATGGACTTCCTGTGTAACCCGCTCCAGTTAGAAGTTTAAGGAACAGAAGAGTTTTTCCAGCAAGTTCTATAAATGATCAACATCTGAAACAGATTCAAACCAGAACCATTTCTCTAGGAACTTCTATAGATAGGAAGCAAATACGGTGCGCGAGAGCACGCTGCCAGGAGATAGGAACTATAGTGAGAAGCACAGCAGGTGGATTAAATATGGGTCCGTCACCTGTTAGGATGTTTCGCACTCTGATCACACATGGTCAAAAGGACTGATAGAGATGACCAGCCTTGACCAGCAGCTCAGCGTTTCTCACTCTTCTTTTTGGAGTCATCTAATAATGTGAACTGCTTAAAGGGAAGGCTATTACTGATTCAATTCACCTTAGTACTGTTGCTAGCTATAAAAAGAAACTGGCACTAATCCAGACAGAAAGTGTTAATTTTTCTCTTGCTTTCTGACTTTTTATAATTTGACTGAAGCACTGACTACCCATCTGAAGACAAGGGAGTCCAACAGCATGGTGTTGTATGATGAAATTCTGAATGTGTTTCTTGTATGTTTGTTTATTCTGTTCTCTTTTTAATGCAAAAGTGCAACATTCAGGAGGCTGGAAAGATTGCTCAGTGGTTAGGAACACTGGCGGCTCTTCATGAGGACCTAAGTTTGGTTCTCAGCACTGATGTAGTGGCTCACACTGTCCTTAACTCCAGTTCCCTGGGATCTGACACCCCTTTCTGGTTCTGCAGGCACAAGTCATGTACACATACATACAGGCAGAACATGAGTACACACAAAGATAAAAGTAAATACCTTTTAAAAAAGCAAGCTTCAGGCATGTAATAGCAACCACATTCTTTTTGTCAACATTAGTCATACTAAATAAAAACTATCCTTATAATTAAGGCTCTAGATTATAAAGGGAAAGTGGAAAAAAATCACACAAAATCTTGTGTATATGGAACACAAAAACTTGTCATAGTCACACATTTTATATGGTGTTCAATTTATCTGAATGAAAGCTTCTTTGTAAACTTTTTCTTCTTTGCTTTTTGTAAAATCAATACAATTATGTTGAAATAAAGGTTAAACTAGAGAAAACAGTAACAATATAATTGAAGGGCAGAAACTTGTGCATCCCAATCTTATTGATAGTTTGCCACCTAAGGAAGAAAACCTTTCACAACAGTAATACACATATACTCCAACTGCAGAAGCTTTCATGTGTTCAGTTGAAGAAATAAGGAAAACTAAGAAGTAAATACAAAGGGAAGGAGAGAACTGTAATCTCACCATCTTATTTAACTATGGCTACAATCGAGACTTTTTTCCAGGCCAAAGTGATCATTGATTAAATAAACGTCCATTTAGCTCCTAGACTCTCCAGGACTCTGTGCTAGGCTCTGAAAATACCCAATAATGTTGAAATGATTTCTGTTGCCTGGGGGCTTGTATTTTAATGAAGGCAATGAAAGTGAAAAATTTTGAAGTATTTTTTTTAATTCATCATGTTACATGTCATGAATGTACTTTGAGGGAAGCAATATTTGGACTTCTGATGGATGGAATTAATAATCAGAAGGGGCTAAGCTGAGGAAAATGGTCCTAGGTAAATTGCATAGCATGGAGGAAAGTATATATTATGGGCTACATTGAAATCTTCCCACATCAGTATTCTCAAACACAGGAGTCATTCTTCCAATGTACAATTCTATTATGAGCAATTTTCTTAAGCAATCTCTGTTTTTTGATGTTTTTTGTTTGTTTGTTATACTTTAGGAGCAGAATTACCAAGGAATGTGCAATTCATCTTAATGGTCAGAGCCTCAAAAACCTAGACCTATTTCTTATTTAAATTTGTGGGAATAAACATGCCTAGTCATAAAATGATGTATAATTTTTTTGGAAATTTATGAAAAAATATATTGTTATTTTGCACTCTAGAAGTGTGAGAGAATGTATTTAACATTGGTTCTTTTCATCCTTGGAAATTTCATGGGAAAGAGGAGAAAGCACACCACTGCTCCCATTTGTAATTTTTTGACTGCTAGTGAGTATCAAAAGCATTTTTATTTAAAGAATGGCATGTGAACTGGTCAGTCTTTCTGATTCTGAGACGTGCTACATCAATGAAAAAGAACAGAGACGGAGCGGCCTCCAGCATGTTTACTTTAATGCTTCAGTACCGTGAGGAGGCACTGATTAGTTAAAGAGCATCTGGGAAGATTGACAAACTGAGAAACTTTTATTTATGTGCCACAAAATTTAAAATTCTAGAGTTTTTTATTATTATATGAATTTTCTATTACTTAACAGATATAAATAAATAGAAGATTTTTAGGAAAACTCATTAAAAACAGTCTGCACTCACAACAAATTCCCTGATATGGTTCCTAAATGTTCTTTTCTCTTATGATGCATTTATCTATTTTTTTTTCCCTAAGGAAAAACTGGTCTACTTCCTGGATTGTTCTTTCTGGTCAAAAAATTGAATTTTACAAAGACTCCAAGCAGCAAGCTCTTCCCAACACGGTAGGTTGTTCTCTGGTTTTTTCAAATAGCATTGAATCCAAAGTGTGGTTTCATCAGCCATCACACTGAAGCCTCTGAGCTACCAACCTCTGAAAGCAGATGGAGGAAAGGACACAGGAACCTCTTAATCAGATGAAGGAAAAATAGAACGTAGTGTCTGTTTTATTAAGTGCTGCATTTGGAGAAGATGCAGAAATGAGATGAATGGTGAGCGGCTATCTGGTAATGTGAAGGTAACACTTTAAATTAAGGTGCCATTTATAAGTGCTTTATTCTTATTTATGAAATAATCACTAAATGCTGCTACTTTCCCAAATAATGTATTATAAAGCATGTTATAAAATGCATTAGTAATAAATGTTTAACAGATGAGACTATGGGAGGCTGCTTTAAAGAATATTATAAGACGTAAATCGTATTAAACCATGTATGTGCATCTTTAATACATGGATTTAAGTTGTTATCTTGCATTCTATAAAGTGCCTCACACATTAATAAATAATAATAAACTGTTTATAAATGGCACCTTAATATAGGGTGTTACCAATGAAAAAACACTCTAAGTTAACGAAGTGATTTTTTATCTTAGCCTAACTATGACATTCACTATATCCAGCTAACCTTTCTGAATAGTCCTTATGATGACACCTAATCAGCCTAATGCAATTTCTGTATCTTGTGGTTATTGCAAAGTAAGATTTGCAGAATTGCTTCACTGTACCTGAGGGAAAGCACCACAGGCCGCAGAGATGTGGCAGTGACAGCAGGAGCTATTGGGGGTTACTTAATGGTGAAACCTGGACCTCAAAACCTCGCTGCCCAAACACAACAGCTAGCATGCAGTGCAAGAAAGGGTGGGCAGATGGTCTGTCAGGCCCTGATTAGGAAGGACTCTAGGCCACAAGGAACTAACCTGCCGTAGCCCATTGGTTTGATAGGCAGTAAAGAAAGTGGTGGCCTGGTGGGAGGGAACCATAATGAACTAATTTATATTTGGCAGATGATAAAATAATGGCAAGTTCTTTGCTCTTCAGCCACTAGTTATGTTTGCTATATAATCCTCTTTAAATGGGAAATAGGAACTCTGGCTAAAAGATGTCTTTTAAAGAAGAAAAAATTAGTAAGAACAAAGAATTACATCTGGCTTGCTCCTCATCATTTCAATCACCTTTGTCTGCAAATGACTTACTGATTTTGGAGACTCAGTAAAGTCCAATTTTCAAACTAATAATGAATAAATTAAAAATATCTTAGTCCTTTGCATTTTAAATTACTTCAAAAATTTGTCTTAGGGCTTTGTTTTGTTTTTCTTTTTGGCTACAGTAAGGTTGGGATAGTATTTGAAGGGACATAAAATACCACCCAAGGCTGGGCACAAAAGAACCCACCCCCACCCCCTCGCAGGGCCTTGGTGTTTTTCTTTGAATGAGTTCTGCAGGGAAGGTAGGAAGTTAGAAGGTGCCAGCCTGCCTGGGCCTGATGCTAAGAAGATGATTCTTGTCCTGCTGAGGGAGAAGAATCCCATTGGAGCTGAGTCAGATGGAGATAATGGGATGGATTAATTCCATATTATAGCATTTATTTCATTATTTTTAATCTCCTCATACCAGGAGATACAATTCTCTCAGCTGTTTAATTGTATAAAGGGGAAAGAAAACTCTTTTTTTTTTTTTTTTTTTTTTTTTTGGTTTTTCGAGACAGGGTTTCTCTGTGTAGCTTTGCGCCTTTTCCTGGAACTCACTTGGTAGCCCAGGCTGGCCTCGAACTCACAGAGATCCGCCTGGCTCTGCCTCCCGAGTGCTGGGATTAAAGGCGTGCGCCACCACCGCCCGGCAAGAAAACTCTTATCCATTGCAGGCAAACCTTGCAGGTTAGCTCACTAATTGTATGCCACCAACTCAACCTTCAGAATTGTTACAAAGTGACAATAGATTTGACTTGTAGGAGGAACTCGTTGACTTTCTGTTTTGTTTTGTTTTTTGGCAGTCCTTGCTTATTACTTCTGGCCCCATTTTCAGTGCTTTCTGTTTCTCCCAGGCACCCGTTGTCTTCAAAGCAAATTCTGGGTAGGAGCTAACTGTTCTGTGGGAAAGGGAAGGAGAATTACAGATCTGTTTGTACCGCATGAATTGTCTTGCTGGTCAACTTGGATTCGTTTCTAACTGGGTATCAAAGGCCTCGTGGGCCAGCTGCATTTATCAACTCCAGCCTTAGAGAAATGATGCAATGATTGCCAGGCCTTGATTAAAGATGCTGTGGTTTTACTCGGGAAGAGATTCATGCTCAAATTTCTAAATTTCCCTTGCACCTTTTAGCAGAGCCTTGGTGTTCACTCTGCTCCCAAGGAGAGGCCTTTCCTCCACTAGGCCTGGAGAAGCTGTCATAAGTGCAGACTGTGGTCTGAACTGCGTCGTAAGCTTTCTGAGCCATCTTCGAATGTTATGAGTGACGAGACAAAGTTTAGGGTAGCTCAGAGCACGCTAAAGTCACACCCAGAGGACCAGTTCTTCTTGCCACTAAGTAGCTGGCAAAGTTACTCAACTTCTTTGAGATGGGTATCCTCACCAAAGGACATGGTAGTTTTGTCACCAAAAATGGTAAAGAATGAAAGTAATGAAGTAGAACCAAAGAGTCACAAGTAATGAAGTAGAACCAAAGAGTCACAACAGCTATAATTATTAATCACCTGCTCTCATATTTGCCAATAACATATTTAAATATTTGAGGATGAAGAGGTGGCTCTGTGGTTAAGAGTATTTTCTGCTCTCTCACAGGACCCAGGTTCAGTTCCCAATAACCATAAGGCAACTCATAACCATCTGTAATTCTAATTCCAGAGAGTCTGATGCCCCTGTTCACCAGGCACACATATGATGTGCATACATGCAGGCAAAAGACTCATATACATAAATTAAAAATGAAGTCTTTAAAAAACAATTTACTATGTAATATTGACAGCAGTATAGTCAAGACATTGTATCATATTAATTTTATGTGAGTTGTTTCACACATTATATATATATATATATATATATATATATATATATATATATATATATATATGGGGGGGGCAGGTTCTCATTGTGTACCCCTGGAGTGAGTGGACCATCTTGCTACATAGACCAGGCTATCTTGAACTTACAGAGACCAATCTGCCTCTGCCTCCCAAGTGCTGAGTGTACTACCATGCCTGTCTGGCAAACTTGTACAAATTTAAGAAAATACTGTTACACAAGGCTTTCATAAAGAGAAAATAATCTGTATCCAAAGGCAGCAAAAGATATCTATTCAAATGAAGCAGCTGTTCATCTGGGACTCACTTATACCTTCCTAAATATCCAAGAGAGTTTCCAGACCCCATGTTCTTCTGTGGATTCTCACTACTGCTGTTTGATGTCGCATCTCACATAATGCTGTGACTGATTGCACAGCCCACATTTGACAAATCTTCTCACTGAGGTGTTTTCAATGTCTGTCTTTCCCCAACTTAGGGCTGTTAGAACAGTTTGCCATTGGTGGCACATCTCAAACAACAAACACTAAGTTCTCATGATTTTGGAATCTGCAAACTCCAAGATACAGGCACTGGTAGATCTAGTGTTCAGTGAAAATGCCCTTTCCATGTGGATCCCATCTCCTTGTAATCCCACGAATAGCAAGAATATTAAGGCTTTGCCCTTCATAGCAGATCCCACCCCCAAACCCAGCTTCCAACAGCATGGCAAGGGTTTAGGATTCAGTGTATGAACATGTTGATTCCACAACAACATCCTAGTGACACTTTTATCCTGATAACATGCACAGGATCATGTAGTTTTGGGTCCTCAGTCCTCTCTTTAAAGGACATGGAGGACTTTTATCCCTTTCAGCATTTGAATCAGAAGATCAAACAGTAACTGATCATCTAGTGTCAGCATTTCCTAACAGGACACTAGAAAATGCCACCATCTAAACACCTAGGAGGGAACCAGTGCAGAACTAAAGTCGGTTTCTACAGAGAAAGAAGCAGGTTTGCTATCTACCTGCATCCTGTTCCTACTTACACACCTCACCTCAGACCAGAGCGTGGCAGTGCTGGATGCTACGCTTACTATGGTCCTGAATACAGTCTACAAGTTTTCCATGTTTTCAGATGTAGCCCACTTTATAGTCTCTCATTTTTATTCTAAGTCTCAGCCAAAGTATGTTAAAGTGTCTTACTGTATTCTCCAAATGTCTTAACAGTCTTCTCTCTTTTTTTTTCCTGTATTTTTGTCTTTTTGAGCTGAGTTGGGAGTACTTTTTCTCTGTATCTTTCAGTTCTTTATTTAAGTCTCTTCATGTGATAAACATTTTTTTCTCTAATTTCAAATAGTATAATTTTTCACTTCTAGGACTTTGTTTCTTTTAATTTATTCTATCAGCTGGCATTGCTACTTGTTTCCCACAGGTATTTTCCAGACTACGATTTAATTTTGGTAAAACCAGGAGGAATAGTTGTTTTATGATTGGTCTTGTGATTCTAACGTAGTGGTCCAGGGCCTCACTGTATTCATGGGTTTTTGCTGCCTGTCACTCACGCTTCTCGGGTTCCTGATTGTCATTGCTCAGCTTTGGCTGTGCACTAATCGTTAAGAGTGAAATATGACCATGAGGGGTGGGGGTGGGGGAGGTCCCTGTGGTTTGTAATAAATGTGTCCTACTTACTGGAGTGTTTGTATTTTCAAAAGGGATGTGAGACAGTGACTTGTGGTATTAGAGTCTCTTTGAAATGTATCTGAAATGGCAGAAGTACAGAAACACTAACTTCTTGGAGACAAGGTGCTTCTCTGCTCCTTTAATATTTTAGACTACCCAACACCTCCTTTCAGTGTCCTTTTGGAATCAGAGAAATAGAACAGTTTCAACACCAGTATTTGTTTACCTTTCCATAAGATCTTAGGTAGGACCTTGTTCTATTACATTGTGAGGTGGAACAAAGCTCCAATGTGTAGTATAAATAAACAACCTCAGAACAACATGAAGTTAGGTTGCTTTGAGACTCAGTTTTCCTGTCTATTTTAGAGCTCCACCTCACACATACAAATAAAAACTTCAGCATGGCTTTCTCCTCTGTCATTTCAGACTTTCAATTCTGAAGTAATCTTTAAAAGATATGTTTTTAACCCAAAATTTTTCATTGTTTTCAGTAGGAAAGTTGATCCAAATAACATCTCTACTCATTATAATCTACTTCACTTTAATGTGAGTATGCATTCAGTTAATCAGGTTTGTGCTATTTATATCAGCCTTGGTGGGAAAAGACTTCATCGGAATATGTATTGAAATCCCACAATGAACAGCTTGCTCGTTAAGGCTGCATATAAGACATAGATATATAACCAAGATAGAGACGTTGCCTTAACAGATCTCTGCCAATAATGATGAGATGAAATAGGAAACAGAATAGATGTTTGTTTTTGTTTTTCTTCCTTTCTTTTTATTTTTTTTTTCAGGATTTAAAGGAGGGAGTGCTCACATCTGTGAAGGATTTGAATTGGTCCTTAAGAGATGGTTGTCCCTTCTGCATGTGGAGATTTGCAGACAGAAAACATGGGGCAATGAAAAACTCGAGCAATGACTAAGAATGGATGATGGGATATGAGCACTAAAATATAAATGATTTCTCTGGTCCAGTTGAAACACAGGATAAAATAAGCTTTAAGGAGAGGCTATAAGCTTTTGAATGTGCTACCAGGGCAGGGCTCTTCAATGTGATACTGATATATAATCCAGGCATCTGCACTGCAGAATAATCTAAATGGCTTTTACTGAGAATGAGTATGACACATATGGTGCTTCTGGAAGGAGCTGAACTTAGAGAGGGACCCAAATGAGAGAGAAACTGATTCTCTTGGGATCATGGGTTACCCTCAATACAGGATCTGAATCTTTGCTTCCCTGGAGAGGCACGCACAGTCATTGTCTCATCTCCTGCTGTCATTTGGGGTTTCCTCCGAGGCCTTGACTCAAACAAACTCTATTTTTTGGATGCAGCTATACATTTTTGTGCCTGGACAATTTCAGTTGACTCTTGTATCCCATTTCCGAGTAACACCTGGGCACTTGCTGTGTTTTGTGACTTTAGAGTTTCTGCTTGATGTGTGGGAAGATACCCAACAGCATCTATGGGACACTACAGATGCACATTGCTGTGGATATTGCTCTGTATAAATAAAACACTGATTGGCCAGTAGCCAGACAGGAAGTATAGGCGGGACTAACAGAGAGTTTTAGGCCACTCTAAGCCCCTTTCTGCCTCTATAGACAATAGGTCTGTCAGCAGGCACAACTCCAAACCCCCACCAGGGACTGTGTCCTGTCTGTTTTAACTAGGTAAAACTGTGGAAGCCTTGGGCTAGGGAGGGGAGCCGGGACTCAGGGAGGAGGGGGAATGCCCCATTCACTGCATTTTCGATGGTCTGGGTGCTAAATTTGACCGGAACTGAGACCTGATTAGCTTCTTTTCAGGAATGGAACCCTGTAGGTTTTTATTGGTTTTACAGAACTCTGCAGGTAGTAACCTTCAGTTTCAAGTGCCTGCCAGCTGGGGAGGAAGCTGAGGGCAGGAGCCACCCAAGCCTTTGGAATTTGCCCCATGTGAGTGCCAGATATTGGTGAAATTATAAAGGCCACCCTATGCAGTTAAAGGGAGGTTTATTTAGTGGTGTAACTTACAAATGAAGGGATAGGTAGGTTGCAGGGTCTGGGGCAGACGTAGCACAGTCCGGCGGTGTTCTCTGGAGAACTTTGCTTGGTCTACCTCCAGTATCCAGGGTCCAGGAACCAAGAGAGGTGGCGCATCCAGATCTCGGGTCTTCAGGGTCCTCTCTTGGCCCCCACCTTGTAGGCGTGACAGTTACCGAAGCCTCCATGGTGGTTAAAACTTCCAGATCAAAGCTGGAATGGCTACCTACTACAACACATGGTTGATTAATCAAAACCTGTGGATGGATGGCCTTGTGAAGAGGATTTTTCACAATGTGTTTATTCTTTCACAGTTTCCACATACTTTGATCATGATTCACCATCATGCTCTCTCACCCACTTCTCTCTCCCACTGAATCCATTATAGAATATAATAACCCCAACAAGGCCTTCTTACACTTTTGTGTTGTTTCTCTTATGTGACCAACTGTGTTTAATTGTGGTTGCCTACATGCCTACACTAATATTTTGACTCCTTCTCTTAGTAACCATTAAATGTCTAGATCTCTTAGGGAGAGGTAGAGTCATATGATCCTCTCCTCAGGTGAGGATTTCTGAAAAGGACTCCTGGTTTCTCCAGAAATAAGACCAACAACTGACAAATGTCAGAACAACTTTTTTAAATGTAGAGACCCTGGCTCACTTATTCTATGAATAATCAATAAGTCCTACCAGGCATCACATGATCATTTTAATCAAAGAGAAATCCAAATGAATAATATATGACCCTTACTCTCACGGTGTTGTGATATGGTAGAGCTGACAGAACCATAAATAAGCTTATTATAATAAACTATGACTGTGATATAACTGTAAGAAAGCCAGCAACAGACCAGGGCTTCCCAGGTATACAGGAATGTAAAATAGGCATACAAATCAAACATTTACTGATAATAAATCAGAGAAATTTATTTTATCACAATTTTTCGGTATGCATATAATTTTACTGTTTATTAAAATGGAGCAAATTTACATAATAAGATGTATGTGCTTATTTTTTTCAACATAAAGAACTAAATCTTGGCTGAGCATTTGATACTATAGGACCTAGAGCATTTTGTCAGAGTTGATTGATGCTTTGATTCTGTAATCATCAATTCTGAGAATGCTAGTTTATATAAATAGGTAGTTCAAAATAGCAGGAGTGCTATTTAGAGACATTTTAGAAATAGGTGGAAATTTTGCTCCACTCTCTTATGGCCAAAATCCATTTGGTAATTTTTTTTAAATGGAATTCAAATAAGCAAATCAAATGTTGAATTTTACGAAAATCAAACACTGAACAAAAAAGGCAGCTCAAGGGTATGTTAATTTTACACTGACATTCTGAAGAACAATGACAGGCAAGTATAGATAGTCTGTTTTCATAAATACCCCCACTGTACTTCTGTGAGGACAGAATCTTCAGTATGTACAGTGAGGACACTAACACCCATCACACAGTCTCAAATGTGAGCTGAGGTCTCTCAGGCAGCCTTTGCTGGCTCTGAGGATACAAACACATGTGCAATGCAAAGTGTTCTGCATGCTCCAAGCTCAGAAGCAAGGCTGAAGTGAAGTCCTGTGACACAGCACAGGCAAGCGTTGCCAGACATATCTTCTTTGCGATTTTATTTTGAAATAACCTTTTCTCCTTGCATATCTAGAAGCAAAAGTAGCCAATTTTCATGACCCTCATGCCTTAGGGTTTCTGTAGCTAGAGAGTTTCTATTGCTGTGAAGAGACACCATGACTATGGCAACTCTTACACAGGAAAACATTTAATTGAGGTGGCAGCTTACAGTTTCAGAGGTTTAGTCCATTGTCATCATAGTGAGGAGCATGGTAGCATGAAGACAGACATGTGCTGGCTACATCTAGATCAGAAGGCAATAGGAAAGACTCTGACACTGGGTGAAGCTTAAACATAGGAAACGTCAAAGTCCACCCCTACAGTGACACACTTCCTCCAACAAGGCCATACCTACTCTTGCAATGCCACACCTTCTAATAGTGCCACTCCCTATGAGCATATGAGGGCCAGTTACATTCAAACTACCACACTCCACAATCAGTTACCTGGCCGTTTAAGAAGCCCGGCTCTAAAACCATAGGTTTGTGTGGATTTTTGCAAACCAATTGCCCCCTTAGGCTTATATTTCTGAATGTTTTGTCATTAAGGTGTGTTGGTGCTTGAGAGGGATTAGGAGGTGTGGCCTTGTTGGAGGAAGTGTGTCACTTGGGGTGGGCTTTGGGGCTTCAGACACCCCAAACAAGCCCAAAAGCTTTCTGCTGCCTACTCTTTCTGCTGCTTTCGGATCTGTATGGAGAACTCTCAACTTCCCCAGTACCACCTCGGCCTGCCTACTACCGTTCTCCCTGGCATGACAATGGACTAAATCTCTGAAACTGAAAGCAAGTCCCAATTAAACAGTTTCCTTCATAAGAGTTGCCGAGGTCATTGTGTCTCTTCACAGCCATTGGACACTGACTAAGACAGTTTGGTATATATAGTCCTTTCTCAGGGATGATGGCCTTGCAAGTTAATGCTCATTCTATGTATTCCCTCATTTGATCATTCTACAAGCAATATTCTGCAAGCTCAACTTTGCACCATTGTGTCAAATGTTCTGAAAAGTACAAAACTGAAGTAGCCATGCTGGGTACACAGAACAGCAGTCTAATCTCCCCAGACGCCAGAGACAAGAGGATCACAAATTGAAACCTTGCCTAGGGTGCAAAGCTTGCTCAACTTAGCATGACTCTGTCTAAAAAGGGTTGGTTTTTTTTGGGGGGGGGTGTTTGTTTTTGTTTTTGTTCTGCTGGCAATATAGTTCAGTGGTACAGAATTTGATTTCTATGCTCAAGGTCCTAAATTCTACCCCAATTACTAAGAGGAAGGAAGAAGAAGTGGGAGAGAAGAAGGAAGAGGAGAAGGAGGAGGAGGAGGGGGAGAAGGAAAGGAAGAATGGTCTTCCTGCCTCTGCTTCTTCAGCATATCTTATCAGCAGACACCACAAGAAAAATGATATGATTCTACACATAAAAGACCCTAAACACTCCCCAAAACTTTAATAACTGATAAACATATTCAGCAAAGTAGTAGGATAAAAAATTAACACACAAAAATCAGTAATCTTCCTATATACACAGGACAAGTACACCAAGAAAGAAATCAGAGAAACAATTCCATCCACAATGGCTTAAAACATACATATCTTGAAATAAATCTAACCAAGAAAGTAAAAGACTTGTATCAGAAAGACACCAGAAGATTGAAGGACCTTTCATGTTCATGGATTTGTATGAGTAATATTGTGAAAATGGTCAAAAGCAATCTACAGAATCACAATATTCATAAAAATTCCAATGATATTCTTCACATAAATTGAAAAAAATCCTAAATTTCACAGAACAATAAACAAAACAAAACAAAAATCTCCAGAATAACCAACATAATCCTAAACAATAAAAGCACTATGGAGGTACAACCACCCTGATTTTATACTGCTTTGTACCAAGGTGATATAGTAAGAAAAATAGCATGACACTTGGCATAAAAACAGAAACATTGAACAATGGAACAGAACTGAGGACCCACATCTAACTCCACACTCCTACAGCCTACCCACCTTCTTTTCAAAGAAGCAAGAAAATACACACTGGAGAAAAGTAGCATTTTCAGCAAATGGTGCTGATCAAACTGGATAGCTGGGTATGGAAGAATGAAACTAGATCCTTAACTCTCACCATACACAAAATCCCAGATGTATCAAGGACCTCAGCGTAAAGCCTGACATTCTCAGTCAGACAAGGAAGGAATTAGTAATACAATGGAATTTATAACACCGGAACAGACAATATCCAGGTAGCATAAGCAATAACACCAACAATTGACAAATAGAACCCATGAAAGTAAAATGCTTTTTTCTACAGCAAAATACACCATCATTCAAGTGAAGAGACAGCCTACAGAGTGGGCAACAATCTTTCCCAGCCATACATCTGACACAGGATTAATATCCAGAATATACAAAGAACTCAAAAGAAAAAAACTAAACATAAAAAAAGGTCCAGATAAATTGGGGCAAAGAACTCAACAGAGACTTTTCTTTTTTTTTTTTTTTTTTTTTTTTTTTTTTGGTTTTTCGAGACAGGGTTTCTCTGTGTAGCTTTGCGCCTTTCCTGGAACTCACTCTGTAGTCCAGGCTGGCCTCGAACTCACAGAGATCCACCTGCCTCTGTCAATAGAGACTTTTCAAACATTGAAACATTAATGGCTGAGAAACACTTTTAGCATGTTCGACATCTTTAGCCATCAGAGAAATGCAAATTAAAACTACTTTGAGAGTTCATCTTAGCACAATCAGAATGGTTAAGGTCAAAAAGCATACAAACAAACAACAACAATAGCTAAAGAGCAAATGCTGGCATGGAGATGAGAGTGAAGGGAATGTATTCATGATTGTTGGGAGTACAAACCAGTGCATCCATCCACTATGGAAATTGTTGTAGAGAATCCTCAAAAAGCTGAAAATATATAGATCACATGATTAAGCTATACCAGTGTCTTAGATAGGTTTTTGTTGCTGTGAAGAGATACCATGACCATGGCAACTCTTATAAAGAAAACATTTAACTGGGGCGGCTCACTTACAGTTTTAGAGGTTGAATCAATTATCAACATGAAGCAGGGCATGGTAGCATGCAGGCAGACATGGTGCAGGTGCCAAGAATGCTACATCTTGCAGGCAATAGGAAGTTGACTGACTGACACACTGAGGGTAGCTTGAGAAAAAGAGATCTCAAAACCCACCCCCCACAGTGACACACTTCCTCCAACAAGGCCACACTTCCTAACAGTGCCACTTCCTTTGAAGGCCATTTTCTTTCAATCATTCTACTCCCTGACCCTCAAAGGCTTATAGCCATGTCAAAATGAAAAAAAAAAAAAAATGTATTCACTCTAACTTCAAAAATCCCCATAGTCTATAACAGTCCCAAACTTGTTTCAAAGTCCAAAGTCTCTTCTGAGAAGCATGACAATCTCTTAACTGTTATCCTCTGTAAAAATCAAAATCAAAAAGCAGATCACATACTTCCAATATATAATGGCACAGGATATACATTACCATTCCAAAACATAAGGAAGGGAGCATAGCAAGGAAATACTGGACCAAAGCAAGACCAAAAACCAGCAGGGCAAACTCCAAACTCTGCATCTCTATGTCTGATATCAAAACACTCTCCACATCTTCAACTCCTTTCAGCTTTGTTGACTGCAACACACTTCTCTCTCTTGGGCTGTTTCCACTACCTGTTAGCAGCTCTTCTTGGCAGGTATCCCAAGACTCTGGCATCTCTAACATCTTGGGTTCTTTAAGGCAACCCAGGCTTCAACTTCACAGCTTCACACAATGACCTCTCTACTAGGCCTCCATTCAGGGACACCTCTCACACATGCGTGCCCTCAGTGGCTTTATTCCATAACTCCTTTCTTCTATCCTTAACTTTAAAGCCAGAACCATGTGGCCAAAGCTGACAAGTTCTGCTGCTTGCTGGGGCTGGAACATGGCTCCCTCATTCACTTACATCTTCATCAACTTTCTGTCTTTCACACCTTGGCTGTCCTGAAACTTGCTCTGTAGACCAGGCTGGCCTCAAACACAAGAGATCTGCCAGCCTCTGCCTTCCCAGTGCTGGGATTAAAGGTGTGCCCTTCCAGACCACATGTGGCTCTAAGTTTTTCTCTAGTCCCTTTTCACAAATTGGAAATTTAGCTATGTGGGATCTTGCTCTGGGGTCACCACTCCCTTTATTCCATTTCTTAATCTGTTTATCCCCTTGAACATAGAATTTAGCTTTATTCCACTTCCTGGTACTCTTTTTTCTCCTCAGCATTTACTTTTTGTAATTTACCCTGCTCAGCTTGCTCCTTTTCATTATAAATCTTCATTATGGTTATCATTAATATCCAAAGGACAGAGACTATACTAGACTGTTTTGAGATCCCTTCTGCTAATGGAATTAATCCAAAACTTTTCACTCTAGCCTTGGGTAGACTCTTCAAACAAGGACAAAAGGCAGTCACTTCCTTCACCAAAACATCACAAGAATGGTTTCTAGGTAGCATACTAAATCTCTTCTCTGAAACCTCTTGGGCCAGCTCCCAACGTTTCAAATCATTGTCTAACATGCTCCTACTAGTATTCCCTATTAAACAGCATTTCACTGCTGTCCTAACCCAAAGTACCAAAATGAATATTACTCCAAAGGAAAGCATGGTCAGGCCTATTACAGCAATATCCCACTCCCAGTACCAACTTCTGTCTCAGTTGCTGTGAAGAGACACCATGACCAGGGCAACTCTTATAAAGAAAACATTTAATTGGGGTGACTCTGCTACAGTTTCGGAGGTTTAGTCCATTATCAAAATGAAGGGGAACATGGCAGTGTGAAGGCAGACATGGTGCTGGAGCTGAGAGTGCTACTATATCTTGCGGGCAACAGGAAGTTGACTGACTGACACACTGAGGGAAGCTTGAGGAAAAGAGATCTCAAAGCCCACCCCCACAGTGACACACTTCCTTCAACAAGGCCACACCTCCTAACAGTGCTACTCCCTTTGGGGGCCATTTTCTTTCAAACCACCAGAGCCAGTTTTTGGGCGTATACACAAAATTTACATCTTACTACAGAGATAATTGTTTATCTATGTTCTTTGTTGCTCTAATGCCAGGAAACAGAAACAGCCTACATGTCTACCAACTGATGAATTCATAATGAAAATGTGGTACATTTACCCAATGCAATAATATTCACATGTTGAGAAAGAGTAATCATTCTAAGTGAGGTGATTTAGACCCTAAGAAGCAAACAAGTATATTTTTTTTCTCTCATATATGGATGTGATCATTGATCTTTAGAAATGTGTATTTCATTTTGACCACCCATAAATGTTAGGAAACTAGTAAGAGATCGTAGTGGATGGGGAAATCTTTCAAAGGAAGAGAGAGAGAGTGATATAAAGGGGGCAAGAGTGATAATTAAACTAGAAGGATTAAATAGGTTAGGGGATGGGAGGGAATATGGAGAGGGGTAACTGATAGTAAAGGCCAATTGAAAATGTCATATGGACACTTACTGTTGTAGAAGCTTTCTAAAATATATATGTATACACATATAAAATAGTTTAAATGGGGTTTCTTTATAAAGGGGGTGGGGGCAAGACCATAACTACATACTACATACTAGCAAATAAAATCCTCAGTATTAGAAATGGGTTATCTCTTTTAGAGTTGATGGCCAGTTGGGGTCTCATAAAAAAACAAACATTACTGGCTATGTCCATTGCTTTTGGTCACCTTCCAGAAGTTGACAATAAGGCCCTGTTGCTGAAGCTACCTCATTCATGAATCCTAACACATGGGGAAATCAAGTTGGCACTGCCCCAGGAGCTTCATCCCCGCTATCTAGTTTGATAGTGCTGGAAGGTGCAATACACTGTACAGGAGGATACAATTAATATCAGTCTTACCCAGCTCTGATTCCAGTGAGTGAGCTAAGAAAATGACTCCACTGGTACAGTAGTGGCACAAATATTATGGAAATTTTCAAACACTTTCTAATTGGATTTAAGGTCAGCGTCACAAGATGAAACCCATACCTGCCGTAGGTACTGGAGCCAAGAATTTGAGGTTAGATATGTCATAGCCTTTGGGTAGAACCTACCACCAAATAGGACATAGTATGTAATTGACTTCTAATGACTTATCACTATATCCATTGATTAGTGTACTTGTCAACCCTCATCAGAGAAGCTGCTCCTTGTAATAGTTGGCAACTACTACACAAGTAGTCAACATACAGGGAATAAGAAACTATGGCGTACTCAGCCCCAAATGGAACAACCAATTTCCCCAAGGCTCAGAGACCACTGTGAAAGAGGGGGATGAAGGATTGTGAGGGCCAGAGGTAGTAGATGGAAAGGAAAGAGTGTTTTCTGGACACAGCAGGTCAGTTGCACATAGGACCTCACAGTGATTATGACATCATCACAAGACCTGAGTAATCTCTAGCCAAATGAAAATGTCTTGCCTCTAGCTTGGGAGCTATTGTCAACTGATAGTTGCTGGGAGAGGCACTAGTTTTCATTGAGGGTGTGATCCCTGCTAGGTCCATGATTCAAAGCAGGCCCCACACCCAAGAGTATCTGGGCAGCACAAATTGGATTGGATGGGGGGGGGAGAGAGAGAGAGAGAGAGAGAGAGAGAGAGAGAGAGAGAGAGAGAGAGAGAACATGAAGTCGAATGCAATAGGAAAGTGAGGTGCATCTGGAAGGAGATGGGGGAACTGATGAATATAATTAAAATACATTGTATGACATTCTCAAAGAATTAATTAAAATATTATTTTTAAAAGGAAGAAAGATAGATATTGAAACCTTTCCCTTGAATCTAAAACCAAATTGAAAGAAAATATACCCATAAATTGATTTACACTATAAAGTTGGACATTGATAGTGGCCCTAAAGAGCACGACAATGACCTGGGCTAGTTTTATGCTAACTTGAAGGGAAAGAGATTGCTTCCAGCTAGTGAGGATTCTAAATATATTCAGAGGAAGTGACTCATTGAGCTTGCTTTCGAAAGACAAATGGGATTTTGATGCAGGCACTGTAAGGGGAAAATATTTTATGTTGCTATAAGAAATGGTAAACTATGGCAATTTAATTCCTTAATTGAATTATTTCACAAAGCTATTGATCTCCTTTCTTCTCTCTTGCTCCATGCACTGTTTAGGCTGATTTAGCCATTTTGATCAAGCCTCGCAGGCAGAGTAAGTGTGCCGCAGTCCCGGTTGTATGCTGCTTCTGCAAAACACCTGGGAACAATTCCCGTTGGGACTGCATCATACAAGTTTCAGCTGGTTTCTAAAATTGGAAGCCACTGCCCTGACTAGAAAGTCAGTGTGGAAATGGCTTAGGGAAGACCTGAGCTCCAAGGACATCACTTCACCTGCTGGCCACATGGAGCTCTTCGTATCCAGTGTTACATGTTCTCAGATTAAGACAGCCTCAGTAGCAGTCAGGACACAATTGGAGAAATAGCACTTCTGTATTTTTAATTGTAAAGAAACTTAGAGCTTATATGATCTTACAGACACGTTCTAAAACTGTTCAAGCAGAGGAGAACAAAAGGCTTTTCTCTTACAGAGAGAGAAAATTGCCCACCAGTTGTCTTTGTAACTTTAATAAACCATAGGCCATCTCTCACTGACAAGAGTATTTTGATATTCTCTCCTGTGTTTGACCTTTGGCAGTATGGCCAGTGTTACAGACATCCCAGTGCAAAGAGAAAAGGAGGGCAACTTATCTAAGAATTTTGAATGACTGTTACAAGAATATGAGCTCATAGGTGCATCAGCCAGCACCAGTTGCATACCTAGAAAGCTTAGGACCTCTAAATAGAATGTTTTATGGTTGTCTGAACTGAGTAATTTCTGTTGTTTCATATGCACACAGATGAGAGCTGGTGGATCTCCCTTATCAATTAGGTGAGTTAGTCTATTTTAACCCTCACATACTACTCAGAAAACTTAGTGTCATTTTAGGCACAAACTCAAGAGCTTTGTATGTATTTTCAGTAATATTTCTGCCTCAAAATTTCTGAAGTCAATACAAGACTTCAATATTGAAGGTGTTTCTGGCTCAGCTATACAACTTTAAGAGTTTTCATTTCATATTATTCTAGTGTGTCAATCAGAAGTAGCAACTGTAAATTTATGCTCTGGGTTCTTGGTTTGTTCTTTTGCTGGGAATTCACTTCAGGTTCTCACACATGGTAGGTAAGTACCCTACCACTGACCTCCTAGCTCTCAAACTTAACCTTTAATTATGTATTTACAGATGTAGAGAGTGATGTTTGATATATGTATACTAGGGAATGATTATATCACATAATGAACAAATCACCTCCCATACTTTATTCATAGTAAGTAATTTAAATTAATAAAATTAATTTAATTCATAAATTAAAAACTTGCTGGGTGGTGGTGGCACATACCTTTAATCCTAGCACTCAGGAGGCAGAGGTGGGCGGATCTCTGTGAGTTCAAGGCCAGCCTGGTCTACAAAGCAAGTTCCAGAAAAGACTCAAAGCTACACAGAGAAACTCTGTATTGAAAAACAAACAAAAAATTAAAAACTTATTCTCTGTAATATTCATGAGCACAGTAGATTATTAAGTACAGTTCCCATGCTGCACAAGAAGCCCAAAGAACTTACATTTCTCCTTTTAGCTTTTGTTTGTTTGTTTTTGCACAGAAGAACAGGCTCAATCCAATAAAAATAAAGCAAACAGACAACAACTAAAAATAGCTGCAGAAAAGATATCACTTCTTCCAGAAAGCAGAGAGCTCACATTCTGCTCAAAGACTAGGATAACTGTATCTGGAGGAGGAAGGGAAGGAAGGTCTAAACACTTCCTCTTTGGGCTAGCTAAAGGCTATTGCTAGGAGTGACTAGGGAGTGGTGAGTAAAAGAATGTTTGGTAATCTCTAAGTTTGTTTGTTGTACTTCTGAACTGGAGATCAACAGGGTAGAGCCTTGACTAGCATTTTCTGGGCTGGGGATGGCTAGAATCTAGGTGGGGAATCATTTACTTCTTTAAAATGCAAATTTCTGCAGTTTCAAAGGGAAGGAAGTGCATGGAACAATGCGGCGCTAGCTCTTAACACTCAAAATAGGGCTAGTGGTATGGATTAGCAATAAAGCATTTGTTTAACATGCACCAGGCCATGAGTTTGAACCCCAGCAGTGCAAAATCTTTTTTTTCCCTTTAAGTAAAACTAACATTGTAACCTTCAGTTCTACAATACTGAATGAATTTTCAAGGAAGAACTCCAGAGCCAACAAGGGAAAGGAAAACTCCCATCTTGTACATAAGGTCTGTACTAGTGCCTCCTTGTGTGTGTCAAGGGAAATGTTAGTGAGTGTTGGCAGAGTTGCCACATGTTACTGGGAAAACTGGGCTTCCCTTTAGGGTTCTTAGTCTCACTGGTAATAAAATTCAAGGACAGATTCAAAAGGAAGCCTGAAGATAATTTGTTATCTTTTTAAAGGAAATCTACAAGGCAGGCAAGTTATAAATTTCCACACCTGCTGAAAAAGGGAAAGAGATAAAAAGAAGAAAGATAGAAAGCCATGCTACTTATTAGGCATGAAGGGCTGCCTGTAATGGACAGTGGTGGGGGAGTGTCAGAGAAAGACTAAGGAAACCCAGAGTACCCCAGAAAGCATACTTAGAGGTTGCTATTATCTTAAAGAAGAATCTAGGGAAGGAAACGCACATTATCACAAGGTTAAGTATTCCTCCTACCTCTTTAACACAGTTTATGGTTGATCTTGCTCTCACAGTGGGCATGTGCAACTGAATTGACTTTTAAAGGAAGAGATAATATTATGTCTACACCTGGAGGTGGATTCAGATCTTTACTGTAACATTCCCTGGTCTAAACCAGTAAGCGAATATTTTTCAGGAGATATTCTGAAACTGAGGAAAACATAGGACATGTTTTTACTACAATGATCTAGAGATCTAATTTTAAATCTGTTCACCAATGGGGATTTATGTCTCAATTGGAGGCACTAATTTATCTAACTAAAATTTGACCAGCTCCCTTAGGCACCTGGTAACCACCATTCTATGTAGATGTAACCAACCATCTTATTAAATAAGAAACACAGAACCAATGTAAAAGAGAAAGCCAAGAGGTCAAAGCTCAGAGCTCAAATCCAAATAGAATACCACCATAATTCTACTCTCCACTTCTGTGAGATACATGTCTTTAAAAAGTTTATATCTAATTACAGAAACATTTGAGGACACTTAATAAACTATTAACTTTTTTCAAACCACCCATTCAGCTCCATTCAGCTGTATTCTTGAAAACAACAACAAAAGAAGTGTAAAAGGCACCATTTAAATTGTTTGCTTTCTTTAATATTGTTTACTTTCAATATGAAATATGTGTTAAGCATTAATTAGATAAGCACCAGATCTAAGGCTGATTCACTGTAGTGTGAACTCAACAACAACATGAACTTATGGATATAAAGTATGGGAGTGATCAAAAAGATGAAAATAGTTTCAATTAAAATGCTATTCATGAATTATTGCGTATCTATGCAAAATGAATACAGAATAATTTTATCATTATGGAGGGAGTATTGAGCCCTCACACAGACTCCTGCTCAATAAGACCTGGAAGAATGGAAAGGCAATAGTAGAGCTAGCAATCTTAGCCTGGCAAAGGCATCTTAAGTCTCTTCTTAGTATTTTAATCTCATGATCCTGTTCTTGAGGTCAGGACAGTCATCCCTGCTGGGCTTCACTATGACAACTGCAAAGTATACCATCATGTGGGCTTATTATAGATTTAATAACTAGAAAAAGGTTACAGTTGAAAATCTGGAGATGACAGGTAAAAATAGGAATAAGGGAAGAAAAAAGAGGAAAGTAGTTTCCATTGTATTATTAACATAAATTTTATAAGAAAAAAAATCCAATGATCAATATTACTTTAAATGAAGCTGTGTTCTCTGGTTATCATTTTATTAAGATTTGGCCATTAACCACAATAAATTCTGTATCTTACATAATTTTTAATAGCTATAAAAATCAATTAAATTGATGAGAAGCCTTATAAATGGATAATAGTTTGCTATCCCTCAATAAACCTCACCTTAGGCTTTCTCAGAAAACTATTTTAATTATGAAGCTTGACTTTGTGTTTTATCACTTTGGTCAGCATAATACATATTTCAGAGCTTGTGTTTCTCTAGAATAAAGTGAACATTTTCCTCTACAGTACATTAAAAAAAATCATTGTGCAATAAATGTATTTAGACTTTTAAAAAGCCACTTATGAACCAGAAGTTTCAGAGAAGTGGCATATCATTCAGGGTAGATGTAAAATTTTCAAGTTATACTACCTAGGCTACAAATATTAGGCTCACATTTTATTTGCTGTATGGCTTTTGATTATTTCAATAACTGCAGCATGACGTTAATAGGTGCATCTCACCTCATAGAACTGTATGTGGCAAAACTGATGTGCCTGACACATAACCAGTACAGTAACTCTTAATTGCATTCATTATTGGTGTCTACTACTAGGAAACAATGAAGCATAGTTGTTAAGAGTAGCAGCACATGAAGGCAGGTAATGACAGCAGTGTGCAAGACATTCAGGCTCTTAAAATCCTTGAAAGATCTTCCATCATTTTTCCCATTCCATTGATAAGAAGAAGGAACTGACTACATTTTGATCCATAGGGTACTGAATTAAAATAGAGTAACTATAGACCCTCAATTAAATAACAGCTATATTGGTGGAGAACTATCTATCTTTGCCACAAGAAAAGCAATGTCAGTTATTGCAACTGTGTGTGTATGGTTTTTTTTGTTTGTTTGTTTTCTTTGTTTTAATAATGAATGGTTAAGCATCATGCTTTATTTGGAAGGTATACATCTGAGACATACAGAAGTGACATACAAATGACATGAAAATGTAGGAACTGTTACAGTGGACTCACTGGATGCTGACTGACACTGCACAGTCCAAGAAGGCAGGAAGCTCACTGGACAGGTGTACTGGGCAGAGATCCTGAAGAACGCAGAAAGAAACTCAAGGGACAGAGGACATGGGGGAAGGACCAATAGCTTTCTGCCCTATTTCTTCTGAGTTTCCTGCTTCCCCTTGGTTTAAATTTATCAGCCAGAGCCTTTACATGCTTGAACCAATAAGATTCTGTCCCCAACCTTAATGGCTCCTCAGAAAACCTGGTTCCAGTCCTTGTAGAAATGACTATTTATCTACACTGGAAGTAGAAGAAGGAACTAAGAACCCACCGACACTCTGGCCATGTGGAGGGAAGAACTGAAATCCTAGGAAGGTATTCTGAGATGAAGGGCCATATAGCTCAAGTAGGATGGATCATCTATGACAGCCAATGGAGTGAATGGAAGTCTATAAAACATCTTTAGGAGAATTCCATTAGCTTAATATAATATAATATAATATAATATGATATGATATGATATGATATGATATGATATGATATGATATTATGTGATGTGATGTGATATAATATGATATGATATAATATATGTAATAAAAATGTGAGAATCAGCATACAGTACAAGTAATCTATGAAGAAGCTGTTAGAATTATTCTAGAAAGATCTTTTTTTAATATATGATGGTTTTTATTTACAACTTTATTGGAAAAAAAGGGGAGAAGTTTAAACAGCTTTAATACAGGGTATTGTAGCTGATTCTGTTAGGTTGAACAAGTTCATTCTCAGTGTCCACCTAATTGTCCAGATGGACAATACTGAACCTGCATATGCAGTTTCCTTTATCAAGTACAGTGCTAACCTTTCATGCAGTCTTTAAAACATATAAATACAAAGGAAAGCAAACCACTCATTAAAAACTGCATCAAATACAAAGTATTTTAAGTATGAATTTGTTGTTCCTGGAAATAACACATGCCCATTGAAAACCAAAAGCTGGAGAAGCAGTTACACTTCCTATGGGAGTGGACAGTTACAACAACAATCATCTTCTATAACTACCATTTTCAATTTGTTATCAACTACTCTAAACTTACTATGAGATGTAGTCAAAGTCTGAAGAGAAGACATATGGAGAGTATTCCTTTTTTGGAGGACAATATCCCTCCAGAATCATCATGAGGAAATATAAACTGTTGATTCTAGGTGGCAAACAATTAACATAGTCAATTTCAATTCATGTTGGTCATGTTGAGTTGACCTGATTTTCTTCATCGACTTGTTTGGTGTCATTCTTCTAGATCAAGTGTGTGTTTGAATTTCATCCTAAGTTGGTCAGTGATGATGATGAGGAAGCTGATGATAACTGTTATATTCAGGGAATAGGTGGTGATGAGGTTGATGATTCTATAGGTGTAAATGACATCGATGTAAGCCTGTACATTCCAAGAGGTGTGGAAAGGACAGGTATCACTGTAACCAGTCTTGAAAGATTCAACACATGTGCTTCAGATAAAGATGAGAACAAATTAAGGGAAGCTTCTGGAGGTCGGGCTGAAAATGATGAAAGAAGTGATTTAGATGAGGACAACGGAGTGGGCTGGGGACAAGAAAATGGATCAGTCGATGCTCTTCCTGTTGATGAAAATCTGTTCACTGGGGATGATCTGGATGAGCTAGAAGAAGAATTAAACTCTAGAGGGATTTTGATTAAGAAATAAGTCCAAGAGAGGTCTATTATTTATTTAAAAGGAGAAAACATTCTTTCCACTAAAAAGTAATAAAAACACAAATTTTAACACTATAACTACTAATGAAGGTTTACTTCTCTGAAAAGCCAGTTTGATTTGTCCTATAACATACTGAGAAATTTCACTGTAATAGCAATTTCAGTTATTATTAAAATCATTTGTATTCATATACAGAAAACCCACATGTTATAATCAGTCTCCCCTTCTGGTTTGACAGAGGCCATACTTTAGATATTAATAAGATCAGGTATCAGTTCTGCACTATTTTCTAAATCGTTTTTCTCAGATAAGAATTGATAAGTGAGTTTTGTCCTCCTCCATGAATTATTTCCCAGAATCAAAACAAGTTATGTGGTTAAACTTAATTCCTCTAAACCTATTTCATGTTCTGTGTTTCAAAATTGTAAGGAGAATCTCAGCTGATATTCCAAAACCAGCAATTAATCCAAAATAAAAAATGGTAGCTAATAACCTACTTCAGAAAGTCTGAGCTTTATCTTGTTTAAAAACACATCTAGGACTAAGGCAGAGAGGAGAAGAAGCCCAGTGATTTGTTACATATGTGCCTAATGTCCATCATAGAAAACACCATAAAGCAAAAGACTGTCCACACTGAGACTCTTTCTAATACACAACCAAAAACTATGTGCCCCCAATAGCTCATAAAATAGAAAACTAAACCCAAAGGCTTAATCTAGCACAAAGAAAAACATACTATGTAGAGAATACTGTCAGCGATTATTGAGAAGCCATGAAGATGGACTACGAGAATAATAAAAACATGAAGTGGCTAAGGCACAGGATCAATTTTTAATGACTTCACATTTCTTCAACTGAGGGGCTTGCATGCTTTCCTGTCCAGAGGCAGTAACTCTTCAATAGAGCTATCAAAATAGTTTTTTAAAATCAGTCATTTCTATTTTAAATTTATCCCCACAGAAGGTATGACATCCATATCCCCAGATTTAAATCCATATTTGATCAATTTATAACTATTATAAATCGGTATAAATTTTAAAAAACCTTTGTTTTTATAACAGAGTATTCTCTCATCCATGGACTTCGTGTAGTTCATTAGCTGTCTCTTGCTTGTGTTTCAATGCTGTAGGATCAGAAATACATTTTGTATTAAAGGAGTCTTTAATTTCAGGCTTCTTGAGTAAAATCTTCTCTTCCAAATGCATTTTACGACTTTTTCTGAACTATGTATTCTGATGTTTAAGACTTGAATACTAAGACTTTCTTTTCTGATGCTCTCTGGTGTCCATCATTGTTCTTCCAGGCTGGGTCTTTTCTTAATTGGGAGGAAAATAAAGTACAGGTTAGGACAATTGTTCACATGATCCTCCATCTCCTTACCTTAGTGTTCTTGTCATGAAGCATGTATCTTTGATCCTTTAATATTACTCAAATAACCAGTTTTCTGTTTTATTTCTAAATTCACCACATTACTAATCTAATAGGTTTTTTTGTTTGTTTGTTTTGATTTATAACATGATGCAAAACTAGACATACCTAGGAAGAAGGAACCTAACTTGAGAAATTGTCTCCAACAGATTGGGCTGTGAGCATGTCTGTGGGAGACCCAGTCCATGGGGAGTGGTAGCTCACTGGGCAGATGGACCTAGGCTGTATAAGAAAGATACTAGAACAAACTGAGGGAAGCAAGCCAGTGTCACATTGTGGCCTCTGCCTCAGATCTTGCCTCCAAATTCCTGCCATGACTTCCCTAGATGACAGATTATAACTTTGGTCTGTGTTTTATCAAAGCAACAGAAAGCAAACTAGAATGTCCTACATGTTTTATTTTTTGCTCTGACTGTGCTGTATGATAGCTTTTACTGAGGTCCTGCCTGTTTATGCTTTCATAAATGATTTTTCTAGAGGAGCTCTTTATTTATAATCATTAAGGCATGGGACAGAATCTGGATATTTTCTGTTATAACTCTCCATCTAGTTCATAAATGATTTAAGTAGTTCAAATGTTGTGAAAACATGTTGCATTTTGAAAACTCCCATGGGTGTAGGTAGCATGGCTGGCATGCAGAGAAAAGGAAAGTAAAGAGATCTGAAAAGAGCTGTCAGTTAGGAAGTTGAGCCTATAGATAGAACTTATTGAGGGATTTGGCCATTATCTTAAAGACATAAGATTCCACAGATGAAATAATGTGAAGTCTGAAGGGGCAGAAAAGCCAACGTGTAGGAAATGAGTAGAAGAGGGTTGTTTGTTTGTTTGTTTGTTTGCTTGTTTTTTTTTGTTGTTGTTGTTGTTTGATTGGCCACAAAAGAAAGAGAAGAATTCAGGTAAAAGAAAACAAAAGAGTTCAAAGGGTTATCATCCCAAGATGGAAAGAGCAAAGCTAGTTTGGGAATTTTTGAATCTTTGGGTTATCTGTGATGGGGGAGATGGTAGAAGAAGTCAAGACAATTTCATGTAGACTGGTAAATAGGTAATTAAACACAATTAGCAATAAAGAGAAATAAGAGAGCCTGACATTCCTACAGCATACTCTAATATTAGTAGTCTTAAAATAGATTTCTGGACCATTGTTGGAAGCTGGAGGGGCCAGGGCAGAGGAATTGATTGAGGAGTCAATATATTACAAATGATGGGACCAGATTAGAGGAGAGACTAAAATCCAAGTATGCTGTTAAATGAGAAAAAAGTGGGAGAAAAGAGAGTAAGCCAGAGATTAGTTAGACATTAACCATAGACTATTTAGAAACTGGAGAGAAAGAGAAGTAAGTGAAAGACACTAGGTGTCAGGTGGTTTATGTCAACCTTAATAGTTAAAACATTTTACACTAGCCAAAAAAAGGTAGTAAAAGCCAAGCTATAGGAGCGTGGGACATGAGCAACAGGAAACCATGAATTCAGGAACCTGGTGGTTCTGGAAGTAATGGAATAATAATAAAGGCGGCTTAGAGTGAAGTTTTTGAGTTGGTAACTTTGAAGAGCATTTTTCCATTGTCTCTCATGACTGAAGCTGCAGAAGGAAAGATTCTATCAGAGAGTGAGGAAACGGAAGAGTAAAGAGATAAAGCAGGGTTTGAATTCTCTAGATGGAACCAGGAGTTATGGGGAATACACCTTGGGAGATGTGTCTCTTGCTCTGAGGTCAAGCAGGCCACAGGCTGAGTCATCGCTGTCCTGCAGGACTCCTGTATTCCTGGAACTTCTGACTTACATACAGGCCAGTCTCATGACAAAGAATAGGCCTGTAGGTAGGTAGAAACAGATCACAGAGCCGGAGCTAGAATTCTGTGGATAGACAGGGAATAAGAAAATGTCAGCTCTTATAAGGAACCAATAGAAAACAGGAATTAGGTACACTGCTTTGAAGCAGGGGCCTGGGAGGAAAAAAGAATGACTATGCAGGGGAGGCTGTGTCTGTGTTGTCAAGAGCATGCTGCATGCCATTGGATATAAGTGAATTCATATCTCAGTGTAGGTACTTGCTAAGTGTGTGGCCTTGGGTGAGGTACTGGCCGCTTGCTGTTTGAGTTTCTTCACATGTGTGTTGAAGTAACCGATACTAGCTTCACAAAAATATTGTAAAGATTGCAGAAAAATTTAGTGTAAATTTTTAATTTGTTCTTGGAAAGGATCGGAATTAGGGGACCTGTGTCTGAGTTCTACAACCTTTGGGCAGTAGGAACACACCATATCGTAGAGCAGAGTTGGAAAGGAGAAAAACTTTGTAGGTTACCTGTCTCAAGAAAGAAAAGAAAATGATAACTAGGCACAGAAAAATGTTGCTAAGCAGAGTCAGCAGCCCAATGAGAAGGGCAAGCACCATTTGTGATACTGCTCTCCTGAGGAGCCCACAAGATTATTTTTCCAGATTTTTAGACTGACAGATAATGAACAAAGGACTGGTGGGAAACAGGGTGTTTGATGGGATGGTTAAAGTGACTGTTGAATCAGGAATGAGGGCTTACACATGGAAAGACATGAAACCAAAATTCTTAGAAGACTGGAAGACTATGCTAAAACTATTTCAAGAACACCAGAAAGAATGTCAGGAGCAGGAAGGAATTGTGCAGAACTCAGAGAAGCACAATGAAGTCATGGACTGGAAAAGAGATGGAAAAGTGAGAACATGGGGAGTCTGGGACACAAAGAAGGCATGATCAGGAAAGGTATGTTGGCATGAGGAGCAAAGGAAGGTGATTGGGAGTGACAGAAATTTGGATTGGGATAATCATGAATCAGATGCCACAGTCATGGGGTTTAGCTCATGATGCTGATGACATTTAGAGACCAGCATTGATGAAAGATGTAAAAAATATAAAAACCTGCATTGATCTTCACCCATTGTGGTCCTCTATTTCAACATCAGAGTGACTATAAATAATCAGGTAGAGTCTTCTAAGGCTTCTAATGGGGAAATTTCCATCTCTGTCTCTGCCTCTGCTCTCACCCCGTCTCTCTCTCTCTCTCTCTCTCTCTCTCTCTCTCTCTCTCTCTCTCTCTCTCTCTCTCTCTCTCTCTCTCTCTCTCTCTCTGTGTGTGTTACTGGGGATTGAACCCAGTGCCTTGTATATGCTAGTGATCCAATGATCCATATGTTCAGCCCCAGCTATAAAATTCTTAAAGGAACAGTCAATACTTTCTGTAACCCTGGAGTTTCAGGATGGAGCATAACTCACAAACTGATAATGAAGATGCACAAGGAACAGTTTAGTATGATGTCATGGAATTCATTCTCAGTTTTCATGAATCCATTAAACTATTATAATCATGTTCCCAAATCACAAATGACTGCTTAACTCCTAAAAATTTTAGAAATCTGAATTTATGTAAAACAAAATTTTAAGACACTCAAGACTTCCTTCCAAAGCAGAAAAGTTAGTTGCATGTTGGTATTTTTCTTCATTCAGAATTCAGTAAATATTCACTGAACAGCAAGTGCATGCCAGGCATTGTTCCATACATTGGGAAAAACAGTGAAGGAAAAGGGAAACAAGCCCCACATTGAGGAAGCTCAGTTCTAAGGGAGAAACACAGATAAAAATAATACATGTTACTTCCAGGTGGAAGTGAAGTTAAGTGAGAATTAGGGTAGAGGTCTCCAGGGGTGCTGGGAGGCAGCCACTTTCCATTGGGTTCAAAAACCCCTGGGGACAAGGTGCCTTTAGCAGGGAGCTGATGTAAAAGAGCCAGTCTTTGAAGATCTGGAGGCAGTGTAGGTAGTATAAATAAAGATGATGAAGGGATGAAGAATCTCCAGCAAGACCAGTTTAGTAGAGGGGATGAAAACAAGATCAATGCCTACCCTGCATGAGGAGAGGCACAGTTTTCCCCAAATTCTAATGTATTTTATCATGAGTATCACCCCAGTGATAATTCCAGTTTCAAGGACGGCATGGTGGTTAACAACAGACTTTGGGAGTTGTGCGTACATCTGTAACTAGAAGCTTTTCTGTGTCCTGCCTGGCCCCAGAGTAGCTTATAAAATAATAATTCAGAGGCTTAATATTAATTACAAACTATTTGGTCAATGGCTCAGGCTTATTGTTAGCTAGCTGTTTCATCTTAAATTAATCTATTTCTATTAATCTATGTATCACCACATGTCTCATGGCTTTACCTGTGTTCTATTAAATCTTGTTCCCCTGTGGTTCCTAGTGTCTTCCCTGAGTCGGCCTTTCTTCTCACTTGTATTTGTTTGGATCTCCTGCCTGGCTGTAACCTGTCTTGTCATAGGCCAAAATAGCTTCTTTATTAACCAATGGTAGCAACACATATTCACAGCATACAGAAAGACCATCCCACACCATACATTTCTGTGGTAGAGTACTTGCCTATGCATGAGCAAAGCTCCATGTTTGATCTCTAGCACTGCACAAAGAAGATAGTGAGTCTAGTTGCATTTAAATTCTGACCTTTGGTGCCAGAGAGATGGCTTAGCAGTTAAGTGCATTTGCTGATCTTCCAAAGGACCAGACTTTAAGTCCCTCGTAAGGTGGCTCAGAACCATCTGTAACTCTAGTTCTAGAGGATCTGATTCTCTCTTTTGCCACAGGAGTGCAAGTTGGGCGTAAGCATCCATGCAGGAAAAAAACTCAAACACATAAAACAAAATGAAATAGTTTAAAATAAATAAGTTAATTCAGACCCCTCTAAGCTGTTTGCCTTGGTAAACTTCCATACACCAGAATCATTCTGATACACCTTATAACCTATAACACAGTAGTATTAATGATAACTGCCTCATACTATTATAAGGATTAAAAGACAGCCTAGTCATAGGGAGATGCTAGTTAAAGAAGTGCTTGATATATGCAAAGTGCTTCTTAAAAAATGTAATTCTCCTACCACCTCTCCCACCCTATTGCATTAAGGAAATAAAATCCTTTAGTTTTATTCCCTTAATTATTATTGTTGGCTCTGAGTATGATATAATTTAACCAGTTCTACAGAAAGCAACTTGGTTTTTCCTCGTGAGATCTAGAGTAGTGACAGCCGGGTGTCGATGTGGTATGAACCTGCAAGTTTTAAGGGGGATGGCTAATTTTAAAGGGTTTCCTACAGAGCTCCTGTTGAATAGAAGTGAAAGGCACACTGTGGATTGCTACCCAATCAGGTGAATTTTTCCTTGCAGAAAAATTATGTGCATGTGGGTGCACATAACACAGACACACAGACATACAGACACACAGACACACACACAAGTTCACACACTTACTTTAGTTGCTGAGATGCAAACATCTCCTATTTTACCATAGGAGTAAAAAAACACACAAAATCTTCTGCTTACTCCTAAGTTAGATTTTTTTTAAAATCCAATAAAATTGGAAATAGTGGTTATGAGGCAACAAGTATGGACAGAATATATCTTTTAACATTTTTACATTTCTAATTTCAAGTTTTGACTTAAAGCTCTTGACATCGAAAGCTGCCTACAACATCTCTATAATAAATGCAGAGGATGTTCTGTAGGAAAAAATGAGGAAATTATTGAATTTCTTAGTAAAGAAAACGAAAGTAGCCTAAAGCACATGACAATTGTTGAAAAAGAGTTCGAGGCGCCGCTGTCGCTGCAGCCACCGAAGCCGAGATGCCTAAAGGAGGTAGAAAGGAAGGCCGCAAAAGCCGGGTGAGGCAGTATACAAGCCCTGAGGAGATCGATGCACAGTTACAGGCTGAGAAGCAGGCCAACGCAGAAGATGAACAAAAAGAAAGTGGAGATGGCGCTTCGGGTGACCCCAAAAAGGAGAAGTCTATAGACTCAGATGAGAGTGAGGATGAAGATGATGACTACCAGCAAAAGCAAAAAGGTGTAGAAGGGCTCATTGACATTGAGAACCCCAACCTGGTGGCGCAGACAACCAAAAAGGTCACACAACTGGATCTGGATGGGCCAAAGGAACTTTCAAGGAGAGAACAAGAAGAAATCGAGAAGCAAAAAGCAAAAGAGCGCTACATGAAGCTGCATTTGGCTGGGAAGACAGAGCAGGCCAAGGCTGATCTTTCCAGGCTGGCAATCATCCGGAAACAACAGGAGGAGGCAGCAAGAAAGAAAGAAGAGGGGAGGAAAGCAAAAGATGACGCAACTTTGTCAGGAAAATGAATGCAGTCACTCTCCCTGAATAAGTAAGCTGGCCTGTGGGAGGAGATGCCTAAGAACTGGGCCCATGCCTCCAGGACCTCTGCCGTGTCTCACCCACCCTGTGTCCTGGCGTCGCTGCTGCAGCCCCTCATGGCCAGGAGCCCCTATGGCCTGGGGCCTCCTCTTCATCTTGGCACAGAAATCGTTCAGGGGATGTGGGGAGGCTGGGGGGAGGGGCAGCTGCTATCTTTGAGACAGAAAGATACAGGACAGCATTTCATACATAACCGTTTGAATGTTTTTGCTGATTTTAGAATTTGGAACCCTGGTTGGGGGCTGCCTGGGAAGTGGGGTAAAGAGATTCCATTTGTCCAGTAGATTGCACGTTGGGGGTAGGGGGATAGAGCCAGTAGGCAGCTGATGTGGGAGTTGATGACAACCAGCCCAGATCGTTGTCTGGGTGCTAACTCAGAGGGGCTGTCAGGAAGCCTGTGCCCCTAAGGGTCCAAGGTTTGTGCCTGGCCAGTTCCGTCCAATGAGGCCTCTCCTCTCTGACCTGCTCTGCCCCCTTCCCACCCACCTGATCAGGGCTAGTGGCCATTTTTAACCCTACCCATTGATCATTTCAAGAAACCTCTGGTTACTGTGCATCACCCAGACAAGACATGCTCCTCAAATTCAACTTGTATATTTGGCAAATTAAACAACATTATCGTAAAAAAAAAAAAAAAAAAAAAAAAAAAAAAAAAGAAAGAAAGAAAAAAAGGAAATGAAAAGAAAATTGTTGAAAAGTATTTCTATACAGTACCTCCCTGGAAAATAGTAAAGAAATGTCCAAAAAAGGGGCTTTATGTAACACTTGAAGTAGTGTGAATTTAAACTTATATAGATGTTATTTACTATGAGTCAAATGAAATTATTAGGCAACTGTGGTTAATGTTCATTCTTAGCTGGTTATTAGGAATTTCTGAAATGAAATGACTTTCATTTATCATGTACTTTGTATAAAAGAAAGCAAATATTATGATCTGTTTATTAAATTAACTTTATTACATAAAATTTACATATGTACTCCTAAAGTCTGAAACGTGGATCTTTTTCTTCTTACTATTATGTTAAGACAATGTCTCACTATGTAGACCAGACTGCCCTTTGATTCACAGAGATCAGCCTGCTTCTGCCTTGTGAGTGCTGGCATTAAAGATATGTGCTACCATGTCCAACTAAAAATGTGACTTTCTAAAAATAACATTGCTGACATGTTTTGGATTTGCTTTTTAAATTTGTTAACATGCAAAATACAAACATTTGAGAAGTGTTTGAGATTAAACCAAATGCGTTTGCTCTGATTTCAAGATGATATAGCTAGATTCTAAGTAACTTCACTGATGCCACAAAAATAAAACTAGAACTTCTTCCATTACTTCATGATTTTTCTTTTAATTGTAGGTCTAACAAGTATATGACTTAATTTTTTTTCTTGTCCATCACCGACTAACATTATTATACATGATGGAAAAGGAGATCTTCAAGTTTCTTTAGCATTATGCCAAATCATTGATATAAGTATTGATCCTTTTATTGTCTGTAATGAAATGTGTTTTTCACATAGAAACTATGCTTCTAATTTTAGAGTACTAAAATTATAAAACCCCAAGTAAAAGTCCCTCGGATTAGGTTTCCCCTGGGAAGCACAAAAGAGAGGCTTTATGTCTTTGTGTATAACCTCTAACTCAGTGAACCCATTTTCTCTGACATGCTTCTCGGATGCTCTGTGATCTTTACTCTTATTTTATTTTTGTTTACAGAAAGCCAGGCACAAAGCAGAAAGTGTGGATTTGTGTGGTGCACAGATAGAATGGGCCAAGGAAAAATCAAGCAGAAAGAGTGTCTTTCAGGTAGGAAACATGTACTCAATTTATTCCTGTTTCCTCTGAACCAGAGCTCTCTTGGGTAATCAGAATAAGACTACCTTCCTGGGATGTTTTCATGTACATGAACTACTTGTCTGAAGGTCATTATGAAAGTCTGACTCTGACTCCTCTTCCTTGTGGAACCATGGGTTTATTTTGTGTTTTCCCTCTATGACTGGTTACTATCTAAACAAACAAACAAAAAAACCCAGATGCTCTGTGTCGATTATTTTACAACAATATCATTGAATTTTGCAATGTATTTGATAGCTGTTTGGGGTGCCAACCTAGAATGCTTTGCTTAAATAGATGTGATATGGCACTTTCAAACATATACAAATTAAGATTCACTAATTATAAGCTATTCTCATTCATTGCCCTTCCTGCATTCCAGTCATTGAAAACATTTACCAGTGGAAGTAAAGAGCAAGGGAAAGCAGAGCAGTCTGGTGGGGATGGCAAGGAAATATGAAAGGGAAGTGGGAGAGAAATCAGAGTGCATTACATACAAGTAAGAAGCTGTCAAGGCACAAATTTAATTAATAATAAAATTTAAATCAGATCCTTTTATATTGAATATTTTCACTTTGGGAAGAAAAATTGCTATGATTGATTAACAGTCACAATCATATTCCATTGAGTGTAAAATAAACCACAAAATCTTTGAATGACTGGAAATCAGTAACTTTGGTATTTCATATGGGATGTTACCACTTAGTAATCATTATTTGACATGATTTTTAACAATTCTTTAGCAGTCATTTCAGATTATAAGTTTTTCCATTTTAGGAGATATACAATGTTTACATTTTCAATTTTGTTTTATTTTAAAATTATTCCATTTAGGAGTGAAGGAAGTAGAATAATATTTATTTATATTAAATATTTTCTGCAGTAATTCTACTTTTGAAGAAAAAAAAGTCAGTTATTATGTAACAAAAAACATTGATGTACTCAGTATAAGGATCTTACAGTGGCGTAGATGGGTGGCCTTTCCCACTTCTACTCACATGAGGGGAAATAGTTCACTTCCAGTACGTCCAGTATGGGTTACTTCCTCAAGGAACTTATTCAGATGTATTAAAATAATTCAGGTCTATTCAGATTTAAAAAGAAAAAAAACTACACACATGTCCTAGAAGAAATTATCTTTCTGTTTCTAGTTTTATTCTACTTAAATATAGAGATGTTTTTAACCAAAAATTAAGTGAAAGGATAGATATAATTATCATCTGTCAACTAAAAATAAAATTTTAAAAAAGAAAGAGGAAGGAAGGAAGGAGGCAGGCAGGCAGGCAGGCGCATGGAGAGGGTGGTGATCTCAAACCAAATGCAGAGAATTTAGAGAATCAAGGTATACATAATAAAATTAACTTTGTTTGAGAATGAAGGTAAGGATCAGTAAAAATAATCCTCTTCTCTGATCTCTTTCTCTTGGTGTTACTCTGACACTAATAATAAAACGTAAAGGTCACAATTCTAGTCTCTGACCATCTAAGACAGTGATTCTCAACCTGTGAATCACGACCCCTTAGCAAACCTCTATCTCCAAACAATATTTATACTATGGTTCATAACAGTAGCAAACTACAGTTATGAAGTAACAACAAAAATAATTTTATGGTTGGGAAACACTGCTCTAGGACATGATCAGATAAGCTAAATGTTGTAGGCTTACATCTTTGTGTGTCCCCCAATTAATAAAGTTGTAAAATAAAAAGATTAAGTTCAATTTTAAGAACATAATGTTTGAACAATGGAACATTTCTTAGATCTTTGAGGCCAGTCTTTCTGCATCTATCTCTACAAAGTTTCAACTAGACCAAAAATGAGGCTGCTGTCAACTCTGATATACAAAAGATGATGTATGTCGTCCTTAGCATTTTGAAATACTGTTAACGTTCATTCTTTTATAATTTCTACTTTATTTTTATATGTACTTCTGAAGGCAGGTTCTTCTAAGGACATTGTAGTCTGTTTCACCTTTTCCAAATTTAGTGGCTTGAAAATTCTTGTTATCTATTTTTGTTTGTAATGTAACTGAATAATTCATGGGGCCTTGGGCTGTCATTATTTAGACAGATGATTGGTAGGTGGGTACATATGTAGATAATATGATGATAGATAGATAGATAGATAGATACATACATACATACATACATACATACATACATAGATGATATATAGATCATAGGTGAATAAATTCTTGATAGTTTTGTATATAGAAATAAAAGGTTATTTGTTGTTTGAATCTTAGATGGTCTTTTAATAAAAAACCTGGAGCCAGATATTGGGGTGAAAGCTGAAAGATCAGATGCAACCAGCTACTAGTTCTTACCTCTATGAAATCCTCAGTCTAAAGAGAGTGAGTCCCAGTTTCCTCATGCCATACGTACCTTTCTCTACCCAGATATCACTTCCTGGGATCAAAGGCATGAGTGCTTCCCAGTACTGGGATTAAAGGTGTGTGCCACCATGCCTGGCTCTGTTTCCAGTGTGACCTTGAACTCACAGAGATCCAGGTGAATCTATGTTTTCCGAGTGATAGGATTAAGGGTGTATGCTGCCACTGCCTGTTCTCTATGTCTAATCTAGTGGCTGGCTTTGTCCTCTGATCCTCATGCAAGTTTATTAGGGTACACGATATATCACCACAGTTATTATGAAGCTATTATGAATAACAAAGTTAAAGGAAAATTCTAGTATTGTTTTCTGTTCATTCATTTTGGATAAAGCATCTGACTTGCCATGAGCTTAGGTAAAATTTACTAATATACATCCATAGAGTAGATCAGAGCAGTCAGCTGTTTGAGCAGAATAACATAAATTATTTTTATAGTTCTGTTAACAAAAAAGCATTGGGAAGAATTTGCCAGACAACTAAGTCTAGATGATGTGCATCAATATTTGATTAGATACATTAGTTGGGCTAACTCTCAGCTGATCAGAATAAACATGATTATATCTCAAAAACATGGTATTAAGGCATGGGAGGGTGTTTGAGTGCATGTAAGGGTCTCCTTACCTACTGAATAATGAAACGTTTCTTCCCGACTAAAAGAGACCCTTCTAACTTTAGCTGAGGTATCACATCAAAAATAGTTTTAGGATTCCAAGTTTGAATTAGGCTTGATATTCAATCTCAGCCTATGAATTATAGATTACAGACAGCAAATGACTATTGAGATTTTTAGTTCCAGAAGAATCAAAGAAGAGCAAAATTAGAAATAATTTAAAATTTGAATCTGTCTTTAAAAAGTTGATGGATTGGCAATTATATATCACATAATTACCATGTCTGTAGAGAAGTCAAACTTGAAATGAATGGGAAAACAAACAAAAAATTGTGAGTGCTGGGAGCACACATTTTTTGATACAGAAAAATGGAATATTTTTCATTCACTGTTTGTATTTTTCAGACATCTGACTTGTTCATTTTCTGTATTTAACAAAAATCCAAGTTTTATTTACAGTCAAATTTCCATCAAACTCAGTGTGGATCCAGGCTTCTTCTAATAGTACATGCTAATACCATACTGACAAAATTATAGCTTTAGTATGTAGTAACTCTTGGTAAATCAAAATGATATTCACTTTCTGAGACCAGGAACTGCTGCCTATTTTGGAACCAGAATCTTTGTGCTACTTCTGTCTAATAGGCATTGTTCAATAACAAGTAACATTTTATAAAGTGCTCTCCTATAGTACATTATCTATGACTTGTATTCACAGGTGTCAAAGAATGTATAAACACATCTTTAAAGAATATAATTAGGTGTACATTTTTTTTTCTTTTTTTTTTTTTTTTTGGTTTTTCGAGACAGGGTTTCTCTGTGTAGTTTTGTGCCTTTCCTGGAACTCACTTGGTAGCCCAGGCTGGCCTCGAACTCACAAAGATCCACCTGCCTCTGCCTCCCAAGTGCTGGGATTAAAGGCGTGTGCCACCACCGCCCGGCTTTAGGTGTACATTTATATTGAATTACTTGGTCTTAGAAAGTGCAGTGATCATTTGCACACACACACACAAACACACACACACACACACACACACACACACACACACTCACACACACGAAGCTTTGCACTTATGAAAGAGCCATACAAATTCTAAACTAAATTAGTAAATGTCCATCCCTCTAACTTTTGTTTAATTCTGCAGAAAGAGTGAAATCATGGACCATCACCATTTTGATGTTGCTTGAGAAAGCATTTAGCCAGTGAGTAATTTGGGATGAACTTTGGACAGGTTTTCTTAGTTAACTAAAAGCAATGCCAGGTCTTCATCGGCGAGAGCCTGGGCAAAAAGATTTATGCACAAATCACATGTTTTAAACATTTCTGCTAAGTGCTGGTTTGCTCTTTGGTGTTTAGCCTGAAATTTAAAGCACCAAGGATTAAAAGGATTACAACATAATCTTAAATAATCCCAAATGTCATTTACAGAGAGATAGTTGTAATAACTAAACAAAACTCCACTAAAGGGTGGCAGGACTGTAGGACAGCATCCAAGGCATTCGGGGAGTGACTATCTTCTCTTTTCTCACTGGCTACATTAGGTGCTTACACTGTCTTGCATCAGGAAGTTTAACTGATAACATAGTTGTGAAGTTAGCTACAGAAACACAAAATTTGGGCGAAGATTTAAAAAATCTTACTGTTTTGAAGTTGAAGGGAAGTTTTCAGTAAGGTTCTTTTCCTTCCTTTGAGTTTGAGGCTTTCTGAATGATATTTTTGGAAGTCTAGGGTGGGAATTTATGACATGCTGTCAAACAAAGGACACATACTCCCAGGTCCCGAGGGATGCCACTTGTTAAAAAGGAGAAGGAGCTCTGCATGGTGGTGCAAGCCTTTAATCCCAGTCCTTCTGAGGCAGATGCAGGTGAGCTCTGTGAGTCTGAGGCCAGCGTGGTCTGCATAATGAGTTCAAGGACAGCTGGAGCTACATAGAAACCCTGTCTCAAATAAATAAATAAATAAATAAATAAATAAATAAATAAATAAATATAAAAACAGAAACAAGACTAAGGACAAAACAAGGTAATTAATTCCATTCCATTAAGTTATCACATGATACTCTTTCCTGTCATATAAAACAATTTTAGATGTAAGACTAGAAATTATTTCAGCTATTGTACGAATTGAGCCAGGAGACTGGGAATGCTCTTGCTGATCAGATTATAACTGCTGGGGCTAGACATGAATACATTTAGTATAGCAAACAACAAAGAAAACAATTAGGAAATTCTGTCTACAACATTAGCCTTGTGTTACAAGATTCCCCAAGAGTAACTGAAATAAAGATCTAAGAGATATAGTTAGTTTCCTTGGTTCTCAGTAGGTGGTAAGATAGCAACTAATTATTTAAGATATTGAATCATCTGTCCTCTGAAGACCTATTTTCCTCAGACCTAGTGTGGCTGAATAGGTCTTGGTGTTTTATAAACAAATTTTATAAAATTTTGCTATTGAATTTGTTGGCTTTCTATAGATTACATGTGTTAAGCTGTAAAATTCTACCAGTTAATAAATAATGAGTGGATCTATGTCAATTGCCTACTGTAAGGCAGAAAACATGGAGATGACTTAAGGAGATGAATGTTCACTTTACCTCCATCAGCAGTTCAGAACATAAATACTGTGTTCAAATGTCTAGGATTTGACATTGTCTCTTTAATATAAAAGCACATCTGTGGAGAGGGACCCTGTTCCCTACAAGTAAAGTTAAAGTAGGTTTACCATTTAATTACTCATGTTACTTTTCTGACTCTGGGTAAACTCCTCTGGCTATATCGTATATTAAATATATTCATGTAATATCTTCCATGGATATGCATTACAACTAAACATAATTTGATTGCTCATTCAGATCTGACATGTCTTAGCTTAATGTATTTTAGTACTACTTAAGTTTATTAATGTGGAGATAATTTAATAACATCCTGGAAAATGCTACTTTAAGCCAAAAGGAAAACTACTGGTATTTCACTTTTATACATTTCTTGTATCAAGAGGGGTAGTTTAGAATAAATCTGAGCTTTTACCGATTTTTCTCTTCCATTTTGCAATGCATATAGTTAGACTAAATGCAAAGGGGAAATTTTTCACATTTATACATGCATTAATTTGAAGTAAGACTGGTTTTAGTTGGCAGAATTGCTCACAGTGTCTTAAAAGGCATAGAGTAAAAAATAAACCAGAGTAAAGAGAAGCATCAATATCTAGCACAGCTTTGGTTTCCTCAATGGCTCACCCTTCACCATTTCATCTGCCCACTAAAGACTTATCCATCCTGAAGAGGCAGAGTGGAGAGACATTTGCATCTGGGGACCTGCATGTTTTCAGTTGAACTTTACAGAGACTGAGGGCAGGATTCCTTCTCCAATTGCCGGTGTATCACACTGAGAAAGGAGATGATGGGCCCTCCCCTACCAACCTCCTGTCTGTGCTAAAAATGAAGAGGTCCTTGGGTATGTTAGAAAGCAACTACAAAGAAGTAATGTTAATACATATATAGACATCATCATTACTTATTTGCTCACTAACCAAGTCGTCTCATAACTTTAAGCTTGAAATTCCAGTTGTGAATTTCAGGAGAATCTCTAGGACAGTGATACATATTGTACAATGCAACCAACTTTGGGGTGCTTCAACTTTTACGCACTGCCCTCAGTTGCTAAAGATTTAGTATGCCAAAAGAAAAAAAAATATTCATTTACTGTTCACAGGGTATGTGTCTTTCTGCCTTATTTAGATTTTAGTATCTAGTCCTTTTTGAAAGTGTCATTGCTACAATGTCTAGTTGCTGTAAACTAGTTAATGGAATATGCAAGTTAGTATGTTAACAGAAGCATATTCCCCTGGAATTTTCTAACAATCCCTGAACTGCAACTTGTAGAGACACCTTCAGTAACAATGTCCCCAAATAAAAGGGAAAGGACATTTTCTACTCCCCTTCAAGGCGTCAAAGAAACACTTTTCTCTTGTTTAGAAGGAAGCAATACGATTATTTTTATGAATGTTGGCTTCAGTATGTCAGTGAGATTATGCTTCGAAACACTGAATTTTGGAATTAGGGCTTTGACATACACACACACACACACACACACACACACACACACACACACACGAGACATACATCTATATGACTGGCTGTGAAAAAGAGATCCTGAACACAAGAGAAAAAGGAATGTATTCAAATTTTGATGAAGCCAAAACACATTTAGCTCTGACTAATAAAGGAAGAGTCGAGACGGGGAGACAAGTTCAAGCACACCAATAAGATGAGGACCACGCCCATCCCTTCAGACCAGATCACTGGGAAACATTGGCGTTTTTACTGATTTAATTTTGAGGAAAAGAATAAAATACAGAAATCAGCTATGTTGTTAGAGAAAACAACATCAAATTTATCCTACCCAGCTGATCCTGTGACGCTCTGGAGAATACATCCTAGACTCAGTATATTTTCCTTTGCACATTTCACTCACTATCTAAAGCTGCTGGAGGACCATGGGTAGTGCACTGTGATTTTACCTGTTCATGCTGGAGTCAGAACAGAATGAAACTGGATGGCAGTAGACATTACACTGATCATGTTGATAGATTTCTAGAACCAAATCGGTCCAAGGAAGTAAGATGTAAGCTTTCCAAAATGACATAAACTAGGTCAAACTTTTGAACTGAAAGGAATGAACTTGTCATGTGCATTCTTCTCAGAAGAATAGATGGATGTATCCTAATGGGGTACAGCCGCTGCTCTGCTCCTTTTGAATTCTGACGTAGCTGGGGTACCGGGTGGAGATAAGAGCTTTTTATTTAGACAATCTGGGTTTCAGTCTGATCTCAGGCTGCCAGAAGTAAGCTGCCCTTCACTCCTCGGCCTCGTGCTGGGACTCCCAGCTCTCATGAAACTTCATCTCGTCATGCTTTGGTAGAGCAAGTGTCCTGGTCTCCAGGCTGTCTGTGGCTAACTGCAGTTTCCTGGTGGTGTCCAAAGGATGAGGCTTCCAGGTACTGGGTAACAAAACCTAGGTCTTCAGACTATATAAATCAACCCATCTGCTATAAAGTGCAGAAAGCATGACTTTGATTCTAGCATGACAACTTTCCAGCAAAGGGATCTCTTTTGCATATCTGTTTCAGAATTCTTATTTTATATTTGTAAAACAAAGTAGCCATGTTTACTTCATGCTGAGTCTGGTTTTCTTTCCTTTTTAATAGCAAACAGATGTATTCAAAGAAAAAGGAATAGTTTGAAGTAAGACTGGTTTCATCCCTGAAGCTGGTATATAATATATGGAGCCAATAAATGGTAACACAGTTTACAACCTGTCCATGAGGAAGACAGAGTAAAATAAAGTCAAGTACCTTAGCAAAGCATAAAATCACCTTCAAATAAATAGCCAGTTCCATTCAGTTTTTAGAAACCCAAGTTGATGAGGCTGTATCTGAAGGCAAGAAACACACACACACACACACACACACACACACACACACACACACACACACACACGCGCGCGCACACACGCACACACAGACACAGTCAATGTTTATATGCCACTAGCCACAAGAAGGAGGAAAATCTGGGCAGTGGTAAGCAGAACTATGAAACCTCAGAGCAATGTTTAAAGCAGGATGAGAAAATAACAAAGCAAGCATCATAAACAAAGGCTTGAAATGAACTCCAGGAAACAAACAGTCAGTTTATGATGCAGACTAATGCCAGCAATCACTCAGTATCGAGGCCTGGGATCTGTGCAGAATCTTTCAATATATGAGTGTACTATGGCACTAAAAATTTAGTGGAAAGTACAGATTTCAAAGCAAGGATATAATTTAGGAATATATATGTATAAGCAAATACAGATATGCATATAATCAATAGTTGAAAAAGAAGCCATGAATTTGCAGGAGAGTGAGAAGGAATATACGGGAGAGTCTGGAAGGGAGGAAAGGGAAGGGAGAACTTTTGTAATGAATTTATAATATCAATTTTTTCATAAGGCAAGGAAATAGAATCTAGAAAGATGGCTCAGTGGGAAAGAGCACTTTCTGTGCAAGAACGAGGACCTGAGTTCAAATCCCCTCTACCCTTGCAAACCACTGTGGGTGGTAGCCCTGTGTGCCTCTGACTGCAGCTTTGCAGGAGGTAGAAACAAGAGGGTTTCCACTGCTTTCAGATTCAGACTAGCTCTAGCTTCAGTGGGGGATGATGCTTCAAGGGAATAAGGTGGAGAGAGACAGAGCAGAACTCCAACACCCACCTCTGTCCTCCCTGTAAATAATCATAAGGCACAGGTTTATTTATTTATTTATTTATATATTTATTTGTTTGTTTGTTTGTTGTCTTCAATTTGACACAAGCTAAGAGTTATCTTGGAAGAAGAGCCTTAATTGAGAAAATCCGTCACAGTCTGATAGCCTGTAGGCAAGTCTGTGAGGGCATTTTCTTGATTAATTATTGAAGCAGGAGTTCCCAGGTCACTGTAGATGGTGCCACTTTTGGGCAGGAGGTTCTGGGTGGTATGAGACAGGCAATGAACAAGCCATGAAGGAATAAGCCAGTCAGAGTTTTTCTATGGCCTCTGCTTTAGTTCCAGTCTCCAGGTTCCTCCTCTGCTTCCACTCATGATGGACTTCAATCTCTTAACCAATTAACCCTTTCCTCCCCAATGGCTGTTGGCAATGGTTTCATGGTCTTTATAACAGCAATAGAAACATGACTAAGACATACATACACCATGTAAACACACACACACACACACACACACACACACACACACACGCATGCACGCGCGCACACACACACACACACACACACACACACACACACACGCACACATGCACGGATATAAAACACTGTTGGACAGTTAAGATTTCTTGGTATTTGAAGAGGACAGGGTATTGAAAAAGTGGTGCCTTAAGTGTAACAATGGGATGAAATGATGACGTTGGGGGAGGAAACTGAAGCCAGCAACAGATGGGGCTGCTGTTTGTGTCTGGTGCTGGCATTCTCACAGAGTATGTAAATGCATTTCTTCTTGGTAGAGACTCCCCCCCACCCCCCACCCCCAGGGCCAACCTCACCATTTTAGAGAACATTTCATCTCCAGCACAGATGGAGGTTTTCTTTTCTTTTCTTCTTTTCTTTTCTCTCTTTCTTTTTTTTTTTAACCTTTTTAGAGCTTTATTGGGAGGTGGGGGGAGAGAGAAAGAGAGAGGGAGAGAGAGGACAGATGGAAGGAAGGAGCAGAGAGGCCACATGGAGGTTGTCTAACTCATTGTAGGGTGTATGTTCAACCTTAGCTGTTTACAGTGACAGCGTTAACACACTGCAGAAGTGACTCCAAGGAGCGTGAGCTGCTGACACTGAACTTCCTTTAGTACCTTAGACAGACCTTGGTAGTTCTCTTGTGTTTTATCTGCTACTTAAACAATGCTTAATTTTTAAGAGTCCCACGCCCATGATCAAGTCAAAGACAGACTTCTAATGCCTGATTCTGCGATGGATTTGAACTCAAATCATGACAGAGAGATTATGAATGCAATCTTTGTATGTACAGGGCGTGGTGATAAATGTGATGGGAAATATGTGGGACATTCTTCTTTGATAGATACACTGGGACATACACCATCACAGATGTTACTGTCCACCTGAAAGGAAGGCACAAGCCCCTGGCTGTCTTCAGCAGAGTATCAAATGAAATTCAGCAGCATTTCATGTTTAATCAGCATAATAAATATGTGGAAGACCAAGTACTAGAAAGCAAATGTGTCCCACAAAGTACAAGTAATGCATAAAAAAGTGGCTGGCTTCATTGCAGACAAATTTGTCCTTTTACTAAAGTAAGGATTGTTCTATTATTAACACGGGAAATCTTAGATGGGCAGCATAGACTGCTGCATTATTCATAAAAGCATTGCTGCCATCTGGTGGCCGACTGGCAGTTCAGCACAGACTGCTAATTCCATTTGACTGGGTCTCGTGTGAGGGATGCCTGACAAGGTTCTGGGTGGTGAAGAAAGAAAGTGGGAACAATTAGGCTTAGATGCCATTCACTTGATTACTGTCCTTGCTCTCCACACTGTGGTAGAATGAAAGACTCAAGGAGGTAGTGAGATACTTACATATTTTTGGCCTTAATGTGAATTTATATTTTACAAGGCTTATCTAAGGATGTTCCTCTTGGCTGTTGTTGACTGACAAATTTTATTGACATTCAGTTCTGTTGGCAAATAAATATGTACTCAAATATTAGGAAGATGTATTGAATCTAAAGATATGTTATTTTGTGTAAATAAGAATATATGTGAGATGCTGTAATCCCTCATTTGGATCTAAGCATGAATTTTCTTAAGTTATCATTCACTGAGTCTGCTTTTGGAATTAATACAATTTATAATATCAAAAAAGAAAAATGAACAGCAATTCATAAAACTTGAGATTCTATCTCAGTCCCTGAAGGGTTGTATAAAGAAATCTGATCAATTGTACACAACTCAGAAACCTAGAGTAACAATATATCTTGTAAGATTTAGAAATTTAATGACAAATAGTCAGGTCACATTGCACTTTAAGCAGCTGAGGCCTCATGATTCATTCTCACTCAGATGAGGACATCTTTGTGTCCTAGACATTCTAAAACTTTCTAAAATCATAGAATGGCTCATTGTATGTGGTAAAATCTGATCCCGAGAATGGATATTTATGTAGATCAGATGTCTTTGAAGTACATAAGATATAATGAGTTAAAATTGCCCCAGGAGGGAGGTTGGAGTTCCTTGAATTCTCAAAGATGGTATTTAATAGTTAATGTTCACATTCCAGTGTATGTTTCCCTGCCATTAAACTGCCTTACGACTTAGTAAAAATCACCAACAAAGAGGCATTGCACTACGCTGGAAGAATTATAATATTGAATGAATGTTATTCTTTACCATAGAAATTGCAAGTGACTATTTTTAAAAAAAAGACATTTGGATTTTATTTTAAAATTCTTGGGAAGGCTTTGGATCTATGTATATACATTTGCTATTACCTCTGTTACTAGCTACTTTTGATACTGAAAATATTTCCTTCTTCAATACATTTAATTTGGTGCATCAAAAATTCGTGTCCCATCTTCCCAGGAAGAAGGCTAAATTTCCTTATGTCCTCCATTCTCTCTTCTCCCCATATTCTCCTCAGGAAGATGATGGAAACAACAATACAATAAGGCTCTGTCAGGAAACTAAACGCCATGTCACTTATCTCTCTGTCTCTTTTATCTGTAAGTGTACATTTTAAAATAGATCTGTTTCCCAGGAGGCTTGAGTACAGTTGCATGGTCAGGGTACCCAGGTATTAGTCATAAGTTGCTAATGATTGTCTCAGTAACATTTGCTTTTCGGCACCTTCTACAGCTTTTTAACAGTGCATTCCTATTTAGTCAAGAGGATTATTCATATACTGTAATAAATGATGTTACCTTAAGCATTTTAATATACAATTGCTCGATGTTACTGCATAGTGCGGTATTTGGTGGTGTGTTGGTTTCTGCCAAATGGTAATAAGACAGCCTTATCTAAGTGAAAAAGGCTTGTTTTCTTTATTAAGAACATTTTTTAAAATCCCTTCAAGCCTATGGTTTTGTCATAGGAGGCTCTGGCTTAACTTGGGTTCTCTGTCTCTGTCACAAAGTCCAAGAAACTAGAAGTTGGTCTGCTCTTTACTTATTGGTGGGCAGATCTCAGAAAGCAGATTTTAAGAATCAGCAAGAGCCAAATAGCAGGGAAAAAAAAACAGCACATACAAAGGATGTATAAAGCTGGCCACAGAACTTTCCATCCAAAGTTCCATAAAATGATTAAACAAAATATTTTTTTTAGCTTCTGGATGCCCCCTATGGAATGGCATTTTTAGCTCTTTCCAACTTTCTGGTCATACACGGTGACTGTGGAGACAAGAAGGCTCTTCTAGGTGTTCTCTTATAGAAGCTGTAAATATCCATAGCAGAAAGCAAAATATATATGATGCAGCTTGAGGCAATATGTACGCTGTCTGAAGAAGGTTGAAACCAAGAGGCAGCTCTGTGCACCAGCAAGTGCAGACACAGATGTGGAGAGCTGTGAGGAAGGAGAGCAGCAATGTATGATGCAGTATGTCCTAGTAACATCCAAATGTCCATATATCTCACACTAAATAATACCCAGAGCCTTAGCGATGTGGCTGATCTCATGACTATAGAAGGGAAATTTTTTTACAATTTTTCTGTAACTGTGTATGAAGCTGTATTTGATATTCATTCTACATTTAATTCCCAGGGGTTCTGGATTTTTCTTACCCATTGTTATGGTTTGTTTTCCTGCTGTGATATTGTCATGTTCAAGGGCTGTGGGACCTGGTGTTCTTGACATTTCCAAGCTCCGTTTGATGTAGTTAATAACCCACTGCACTCACCAGGTATGGAGGCAACAAGAAGCAACTCCCTCAGTTACTTACATGCCAAAACCATTCTTGGTGTCAGTATACAGAAACAGCGGTACCCTATTGTTAGAAGGGCCAGGTTTCCTCATAAACATATCAGCTATTTTATTGGATTATTAGTCTATATCTTTAGGATGCACAGCTACCAGCCATTGGACATAGTTTTAATTACCACATTACTGACACTTTTAGAAGCAAACCTCACCCTATCCTGATAACAATGGTTTCCAATGCAGCAAAGACCAGACTTGAAAACTTAGAAGCATAAATATTACAGGTGTGTTCTGTGGTGGCTATTCTCTTTTCTACTGTGGTTCTTAGACAGCTCTGGTCTAACTTTGGGGAATGTTGTGTCATATGTTACCATGAATCCTGTGCTATAGACCAGTTTGGTGAGTGTATGCACTTGGACTGTAGTATGGCAGACTTTTTTTCCTCTAAGGTATCACTTTATTTCAGATTTATTTTAAGATACCATACCATTGCAAGGTCAATTGTTCCCAAGTGATGTGGCACTTAGAAGAACAGTTTGCCCCAGAGCTAGGTGTCCAGGCTTCTATTTCCTTTACTTCTTTGCATTGAGGCATTGAGGCAGTGCTTGGAATGACTAGTGTAACTGGTTCTGTGTACTTAAAGATCAGAGACAGTGGCACCAATCAGAAAATACAAACCCATATTTAGAGTTGATCTCAAGTCCAGGGAGGCTAAATCAAGATCTCAAGAGCAGAAGGGGTCCAATTTGCTAGGCAGCACCTGACTGATGTTTCAAGTTATGAATGTTTGTCTCTCTAGATGAAAAGCTCTTCAGTAAACAAAGCTATATTGACTCTGTTGGCAGGAAGTAATGGTGTTAGGTCAATGTAGAGTCACTATGCCTGACAACATGACTATAATCATGGATTCATTTTTACAAGATCTAAATGGCTAAAAAGAGGAGATGGAGACCATCAAAGTTCTAAGTCATCTGGTTCAATGGTATGATCTCTAGGAAATGCTGAGGTTTTTGTTGCTTCAAAAAACAAAGTCTTCCTCCATCATCTCATAAGCTTTAAAAACATGTGTGTATGTGAGTGTGTAGGTGTGTGTGTGTGTGTGTGTGTGTGTGTGTGTGTGTGCATGAAACTTTTAGCATAACCTACCACAAAACTTACAGTGATATTATATTCCAGTTTTTCTTTGAACTTTTTCAATCTTATGTCCTGAGAGTCAAAGTTCAAATATCATAGCCTGGACATGCTAAAGACATTGGTTGATTGTGGAATAGCCACTCTGCTATATCAGTGGCTTCCAGAAATGCTGTTATTGCTCAATATACAATGTACATATAGCATTAGAGGCTAGTTATATTCATGTAACTGGATGAGAATATCTGAGTAAAAACTGAGATTTGTGACTTTAATCAAATAAGTAATTGTTGTAAGCCCCTGAACCTTGGGCTCATTCATAACAGAATAAATAGCTAGGTGATCCAAATTATGCATCTACAAACATAATCCAAAGGTTTAATTTTTATGAGAAGTAATAACAGTTATAAAAATATGATTTAACCTTTTAAAGAGGTCATAGAACCTCAATTCATTGTGCCAGCTTTAATAATTAATAGCCAAGTTCCATGCTACAAGGCTGTAGAGAAAAGGCAGGTAGTAGACTTCATCTGGCCATGTAGCTTTCCTATTACTCAGTATGTTTATAGAAATAACTGCCTAACAAAGTTAACTTCCAGGAAGGATGCCAGGTTACAAGGAATCATACCCAAGTCTCAGAATCACATTGGGCTTTCACCCAAAATGTTTGCAACATTAGGTGGAAGCAACATAATCAGGCTTGGAAAGTTCTAAGGGAAAAAACGACAGAGAATGCTCAGGGAACACTGTGTTCAGAGGCTTCAAGATAGTATCTTTCTTGGCCTCTCAGAAAATAAGAGAAAACTGTATATCTTGCTATTTTTAAAAACAACGTGGACCAACAGAATCCAGGGTTGTCACAGATCATTGTTAAGCCAACAACTTTAGAGGTTCTAACCCACAAGCTGGGCTGTAAGACTAAGAGAAGATAGAAATACAGTTGGAAAAATCTAAACATAGCCCAAAAGTTTTGGCATTTCAGGACTTTCCAGGGGAAAGAAAAGAAATTTGATTTTTGTGCAGTTGATGGGAAAGCTTGCAAATGGCCTGAGAAAATTAAATTTCTCATATTTTCATTTCAAATGGTATTTTCCTGTTTGTTTTTCAAAAGTTGAAAATGACCTTACATGTTAAAAGTCATTAGTTAAGAATAGTTATGAAGGCAATGTTACTTTTGGGATTTAATATTGTAACAATTCTTGATTTTGAGAATGTATATCTGGAAATTGCCAGTTTTATTATTTTTAAAGGTTTTCAGAGATTTTTTCCAGGCTGGATACTTGTATAAAGTGAACATGCAATTCATAAACAGTACTATCTTAATGTATTGTTAACATTTTCTTTCCCCAAAAATATGTGAACGTGGAGGTTTAATTTATTTGTTCCCCTTTAGAGTTCTTTTTTTCCCACTTAAACCAAAAATATTCATGTTTAAATTTTAGGCTTGTTAACTCTAGGATTTAATTTTTCCCCATTTTTCAGCTAAATTAAACTCCAAAATTACATTGAGTTTATATTTTTGAATTTACAACAGGTTAGATTCAATAGAAAGAATTGATGAGAAAGAAAAGGAATGAAACAATTGAGTTAATCAAACTCTAGCTCAGTGGTTCTCTACCTTTCTAATGCTATACTCTTTAACACAATTCCTCATATTGTGGTAACCCACGACCATATAATTATTTCCATTGCTATCTCATAACTATAATTTTGCTACTGTTGTGAATCATAATGTAAATATCTGATATGCGACCCTGTGAAAACACCATTCAACCTCGAAAGGGGTCATGGGCCATAGGTTGAGAGCCACTGCTCTAGGTGTCTAGTAACACCTTCACAGCTATTTCAAGTTCAGTGTGTTTAGCTGGCAGTCTTCCACAGCACTGGGTACAGCTCTAGATTTTGGAGAGTAAGTTTTCAAAATACCCAGTTTCTGGTTAAGAAGTACAATAATATTCAATTATTCTCCATTGTATTTCTTATTCTTTTAAATACATTTCTCTCCTCATATAAAACATTTTTTGGGGTAAGAGATACTACCTCATCTACTACAGTGGGATAACATTGTGTTTTCCAGTGTAACATAAATTGAACTATAAAGAAAATCTCAGTTATTGGAGAAAGCTGCTAGAGTACATTTCAAATGCATCTTCTGAGAAAGTGGTTGGCATTTGCTTTGCGTAGAATAGTGCTGAATAGCATGAATCCTAGCTTTTCTGGAACCCAACTAGGACAAATAAAGGTGGCTGTTGAAAATGACGTATCTCTTTAACTAAAGGCATGCTTTTTAAACAGTGGAAAACCATGTTTGTCGATATGTTTTATATTTTATTCATTTTTGCATATGAATTTCTTAAATTTGACTATTGTAAGTGAAATATTTCTGAGAGAATAAGTTATTTTCTTTTTTTCTTTCTTTTTTTTTTTTTTTTTTGATTTTTCGAGACAGGGTTTCTCTGTGTAGCTTTGCGCCTTTCCTGGGATTCACTTGGTAGCCCAGGCTGGCCTCGAACTCACAGAGATCTGCCTGGCTCTGCCTCCCGAGTGCTGGAATTAAAGGCGTGCGCCATCTCCGCCCGGCCTATTTTCTATTTTAATAAGTCCAATCCTAAAGGCCAAGAGATGTTGTAGAGGCAACTTCTGAAGTCACTATGAATTGGGCTTCCATCGTATTACAGCTCTTTGACACTCAGAAGCTGCTCAGGGGTGCTCGTGTTTCTGAATAGTGAAAGCAAGGCAATAAATTAATGAAGAAAACATTAACTGAGAAATACAACAGACCAAGTATCATTAAGATTTTCCTTTGCCACATTTCAATGTCTGGCCCTTGAATTAACCAAAATAGACTTTAGTGTACTCTAGAGTGTATGGGGTGTCTTCTGGTGTTTAACTATACCATCTTCACTCTGGGCCCAGGCTGATGAAAAAGACTGTTTAGCACAGCTGTGCTAAAACCAAATGGGTCTTTAAAGCCTCCACCCAGAAGGGACATGTGTCATATCTGTCTCTATTTCACAGTACTAAATAAGCCAACACCTTCTAAAGTGGCGATGCCCTAACTCCTGCCCCAGCTGCCCACCAAATATACAAAACCACTGCAGGAAGATCCCCTGCTTTGTACTGAGAATAGTCAAAGAGCCTACAACAGTCTTTGCCCAAGTAGACGTTCAAATCATCTGCATTATCTGAATTAAAGGACCTTTTGCTAGATGTCGCTATTGTTAAGATGGAGTGAATTGCACCACACCTTTACAAAAGTAAAAGTGTATTTTCCACAATTTTTTGTTTACTTGTCATTGGTGATGATGCAATGACTCATTTAAAGGAACCACTCATCTTCTTTGCTAAGTGCTGTTGCAAGTGGAACTAGAGTTCAAGTTATTCAACATCGTATGTCAACCTGCATACCAATTCATATCTATTTTAAAATTAGTTCAGAAGTGTTTAGGAAGTGAAAATTTTGCATTAATAATTAAAGTCCAAGGCAGATGCATAAATGATCATTAAAGGTCAGAGAATTCAGGGTGAAATAAGTACTTTCAGAAAGAATTACAAATGAAGAAAGATTCTTAAAGTATTTTCATTTAGTGTTTGAATGATATTACTGGTTCGTTCATTTTTCTCATGATAACTGAGTATATGTCATACATCCTCTAATATATTTATGTTTGATTTGCAAACATTTACAAACTGTATTTAAAATAGAAAGTATGTAAATATGATGACTTATTTGGTTGGACTCACAAGAAACATTTAGCAGAATGAATCAATTGCAAGGGGCTTTGTTGGAATAATTATCTTCTAGAGTTCAAACATAAGAAATGATTATTTTTCTATCATGTTTTATGAAATATATCTATACATTTATATGAATATATATTTATTAAATAATACTAGATGGGCTTTAAAAAAGGAAAGACAGTTTTCAATGTAAATTGTTCCATAGCAAAAACAACAAATTTTGACAGTGAGTAAAGCTATCTAAATTTCCAAAATGTGGCATATGCCTCATTTTTGGTGTTAAAGATTTGTACAAGAAAAACAACTTTAATTTCAGTGAAAGAATTGACTAACGTCAGTGAAAACGACTGTGAACCAACTCGATGTATGCAGTTATCATGACAAAGTTTAGTGTTGGTTAGTTTGCTCTTTCATTTTGTCATTTAAAAACTTGATTTTTCTTATGTAGAGCATACTGGTTCAAAGCATGCAAACAAAGAAGCCTTCAAACAATCCCAGTAAATGAAGGTGCAATTAGCTACCACTCTTGGGAAATATTTTAGCACATGCTATTGGCACTTAAAAATCTACACCTTTAGAAGGAAGGCAGAGAAATTTAGTGAAGTAGCTGAACTGATGGAAATTATCAACAATATAAACAAATGAGACCTAAGTCAGAAAGGAATGGCCAACACTTGTATAATGTAATTACGTCTTGGAACAAAAAAGTTAAAGAATATTTTGTACCTCATACAAAAAACAAAACAACAACAACAACAAAAAACTTCTTTTCCATCAAACAAGCTTAATGGAAGTCAATTAAAAACCTGGTATGTATGTGTGTGTGTGTGTGTGTGTGTGTATTAGAACATCTTCTGTTCTTATAAGTATATCACAGGCCTTGCTTAGATCATATGCTTGTAGATTTAAGTAGGAGGAAATGCTATGGTTTACATGCTCGACCCTCATGCCCAAACCTTAAGATGTGTCTCTCTATTCTATTCAGATACTCTGATTCATTTAGAATTTGAAAATTTGCTAAAGTAGCACTTCTAAACTTTTCCATTCATAAACCCCAAAAGGGAGAATGAAAATCCCTAACGGCTGAAGAAGACTCAGAGATAAAGCTTTACAATTTGCTTAGCACATCAGGTTGAATTTTTTCCATTAAATTTTTTTTTTTGTTGAGGAAATTTTGAAGTAGTGTACATGTTGATGGGCTTCCTAGTAACATTACATATATATGTATTTATGTTTCTGTATCATTATGCTTTGCTTCTAATTTGCTCACACTCTCCTTTCTGGTCTTCCTATCTCACCAGTATCTCACCTCCCCTTCATGGCAAATGTGTGTTTAGATAAATTAAAGTTTTAATCCATAGGTAAGAGAACAAGAAATGCATATCCCCTGTCTCTTCCATTGCCCTCTCTTCTTCCTGCATTTTAGATTCCTTGACTCCCTGCAATACCTCTCTTTGCTTCCATGTCACATATGTGTGGATGAACTCATAAATACTGAGCCCCATAATCTCAGGTGGGAGAAAGCATCAATGCTGGTTGAAGCTGGTCCGTCTCCAACTCTGTCCATTTTCCTCCAAACAGCATGATTTCATCCTTCTTTATGGATGAAATTCCTCTGTGTATATGGACTACATTTTCCTTATTCATCTGCCTGTTGATGACAACATTGTCCATGCTTTATTAAAGCTGAAACTTTTGTCACACTTAAAAGAAGAGAATTCTAGCCACGACATGGTATTTGCAATAAATTTGCACCCAAACTCTTACTGTTCATCATCATTGTGATTTGGTCCTACTGTTCAGATGATGGGACTGCTTCCTCCATACAATGCTAACTATCTTGAACACAGAAGGCTTTCACCTCTGTTGCTGTTTTTGAAAAAAGCTCAGGGTGACATAGCATTTGACCTTTTGACACATCAGTGATATTTAATCATTTCTAGTTCATTTTGGTGTGCCAGGAAATGATAATCACTCGGTATCATTTCATGGTGAATGGATTGCTTCTCTGTGGTTTTATGATGCCTATTTTAATTACATCTCCTTTTTCAATAAATGTATTTCAGAGATGCTGATTTCTTTGATATAACACCCATATTATTTTAATTATTCTGTTATCATTTAATGTAATTATATTTCATTGGAAAGTCAAATCTCCTACTTAACTTTTCCTTTTTATATTTACATTAATATTATTTGGTATATTTAGGACATTAGTAGGGTTTAAAGCAATCTTTGATCTTTGTATGTAATCTATTTTAGAGCTTTATTTTGAAAATGTTTAAAAATCATATTTTAGTTTTCTATTAATATGCTAATTACATTCAAATATTTTGAATGTATATTCAATGAATTCAAAACATTTATTTCATTAATGTGGATATCATTGATAATCACTTAAAGTTTTAATTTTCATCCTCAGGAAATCTAATGCTTTATAAAAGTGTTCCCCTTTCTGTTTGGTTTTCAAGCTTCTCTATTTTTTATTATCATATACATATTTAACTAGTTATATATAATGGGTTTCATTAGGACACTTTTGTACATATGTTTAATGAGTTTGGTCCTCAATTCCCTAATCTCTTTTCTCTTTGCAACTATTTTCCCTTTTCTTTCCCCCCTCCCTTCTTCCCTCCCTTCTTCCCTCTCTTCCTTCTCCCTTTTCCTCCGTCTCTGTTTCTCTCTTGGCTATACACTGAATTTCACTTGGGTTACTTAAACAAGCATGGATAGGGATTATTTTCAGGAGTATGGACATCTTGTCAGTGGCTATACAACTGAGGAAAATATCTCTGTCTCATTGAAAGCTACTAACTGCCTATAGATTCTTGGACAGTGGAGCGGAAGCTGGGCCTCAGGATCCCCTTGCCATGGGTGGTAGGATGTTGAAGGGCCCAGTCTCAAGGAAGTTGTGCTGATAATCAGAGCAGCTGAAAGTTCAAGAGAGAATGGCCATGGTGTGCCTGGCTGAAGCTGTTCTATGGCACCCTACCCATTCCACCATTGTTGTAGTATCCCACTGTGCTATTCCTGGAGCCTGCATGTCCTCCTTTTGATGTCTGAAGTTCTCTTTCTCTCTTTCTTCTGTTCTGGGAATTTCTGTCTTTCTTCTCTGTTGTTAACATAATTTTCTGCAGCATTAGTTCTGCCCTTTCTGGCCCTCATAAAGATCTGAGATCTAGTAATAGCTTCAGGTTTGATTTCTTTACCCTTTCAACTATTCTTTCATTTCATTAGTTTTCAACCTTCAGAAATCAATGTTCCCACTTTTGACCATGTAAACTCCAATCTGTGTTTTACTGAGAAGCTAACATAAGTAAATTCCTAAATATCCCATTTCCTCCAATAAATTATCTTCCTTTCCTCAAGATATTCTTAAGGAACTTTTCTTTATGAATTATAAACCTTTTATATAGTATCTAGGTATTTATATAATACTTCTTACAGATTTAACACGTTTGCTTTCTCTTAAAATGTTCACTTACATATTAAAGGTGAAGGAAGAATCAGCATGTTAATATCTTTTTGTAGTCTACACTCCACTCAAAAAGAGATAGATTTAGCTCACAGTCTAACATTTGAAGAATTTTAAGCAGTCTCCAGTTCCTTTTTTACTTTAATGTGGGCATGAATTAAATCTGCAATTCTCCTGAAAAACGAACTACTTGTTGTCTTCTTTTTAATCTCCAGTCATTTTTGTTTTTATTTTTACATGTCAAGCAAAAAAAAAAAAAAAAAAAGCTTTTTCTCACAAGGGACCTGTTATATCCATAGCAATGGATGAAGGAGATGGTAGCTGGGGTACTTTTGTTCTACCCATATAGGAACCTTGGTAGGCCAGGAGAAGCTCTTCCATGGCTGACATTTAGCAGCTTTCAGAATCCTCAGCTGCTGACAGTAGTGAGCTGGGGCAGGAGGCAGCTGCAAGCTGCTGCATACAGTGACTTCCAGCAGCTCTCAGGCAAGTCTCCAGGCCTGGAGCCCACAGCCTTATATTGACCAATGTAGAGCTTTCTGGCCTAGGGTGCTGGAACTCTGTGATCCATTTCAGCATGTACCAAGTTACAGCTCCTTTGCCTGGAAGCTCTCTGGAACTCTTTCAGCAAGCTTTTGCTGTTGACATTGTTATTGCAGCCCCTCCAAGGCAGTGTGACTACTGCTACTTTTGCCACTACTTCTACCACTGCTCTTGCCTTTGTTGATGTTTCTTCTGCCACTGTCACTGCCGTCCCCTCTGTTCTTCATGGTACAAGATCAGCCTACTCTATCAATGATGAAGACAAAAGATAGGCAAGAAAATACAACTTGAGGAAAACCTTTTGGGGGACTTATGTTTCAACACTAGCTAGCATTGGGGGGCAGTACAGAAGGATGTCTCCTTGCCAGCCTCAGCCAATGTATGTAGCGAGGAATGGAGGTTTGTACCAATCACAGCCCACTTTCATATGCATGAAGTGATCTGTTCATTCCCATGCTGGCGATTTCTATCTTATACTGGTCACCACAGTCTATTTGCTGAGCGAGACTGTCCTGGCTCTTCCAAGCTGTCTAGGGGTAGTTCCAAGGACATCTAAATAGGAATGAGCCTCAGAAAAGCAAGGACTGCTGCAGTTTTGCCTTTAGGAGCAAGGCTTTGGCAGCACATCATCTGTGACTGGTCAAATGGCTGTGTTGAGGGGAGAACAGTCTGGCTTGACTCATATTCCTTAGGTCAAGGAAGCTTGGGGACCAGGGAATGGTCTAAGAAAGGTCAATTGAGGAACCAAACTGCCACATCTCCAACATTTTTAGCTTATTCAAAAAGCAAAAAGTAAAGTCAAAGTCAAATATAAACATTGAAAAGCAATGGTGTTACAGTAAGTGCTGGTCATCATAGCAATTGAATCATATTTAACGTTGATTTGAGTTGGTTTAACTCCAGAGGTGGGCCCTCTCATCAGCCGCACCATCCTCAAGGATCATGTGATTGGGAATGAGACAGTTGCAGGCCCTCTTAACATTCTTGACTTCTCCTGTTGTCTTGGGCCAGGAACGGGGTGCTACTTGCCTAGGCCCAGCTGACCTGTGGCATGTCTAGGCATAGTTATTATCAATATTCAAAAGAATTGCCCATCTATATCCTCCATGCTTGCCATGTGCTGCCATGGCTTGATTTCTTCCATGTTTTCATGAATGTTTCAGAAGAAAAGTATTAAATATGTATTTTGTCAGCAACTCAGTTTTGAATCTTACTTTTAATAGCCTGTGTTTTTCTAAATTTATATTTTGCCATATAAAGTGGATTTTTTGTGCTTTTTTGCATTGTGATTTTATATTTGACAATGCAAAGATAACAATATCCATGTAAATGGTGTATATTCTATATTGAAGCACTTTAAGATTTTGACAGTGTGTCATTCTGTTATTCTGGTGTGACTTCTCAATAGATTGTTCTAAGTTAAAGATTAAAATAAGCAAACTATTCACATCATTCTACTTCATAATCACATGCTTTACTGCAGTGCTGAGGATGGTACCCAGGCCCTGGGCATGTTGGACAGCCACTCTGCTGTGGAGCTACATCTCCAGCCCTTTAATCACTCTCTGTGGTTGCAGATCCTGCACTATTTTCAAATATTCCCACTTAAAATAACACCGCACTGATACCCTTATATCTGTCATTTGTGTCCAAAACCCAAAGTAATTAGGCTGAGATACCTAAAATAATGTACAATCTTTATTCAGTCAGAAGCCACTTAATTGTGGTCATTATTTAACTATTCATTTCAGATTTTTAAAGCAAAATGTCCATGTATCTTCCATTACTTTTGTGAGTGAGATTAGGTCACTCTACCTCATTAAATACACTGTGGTTTAAACACAAATAAATTATGCAGCATACAGCCTTAGAGCCCTGATAAAAAGTAGCAAATGTATGACTCTATCCCTTGTTATCTGTGCCTAAGTGAACTATCTATGTCCTGGCTGGCTTTAAAGTCTAGAATTTTAGGAGTACAAAGCTGTCTTTAATAACTAGTTTGTTTCCAGAGAGAAAAAAGTCCATAGTTCTCCATTAATGTTCATTGTTACATTCAAACTAGCTTTGCTCTGGTCTTCTCATCTGCACTCCATTAAGTCACATTCTGTGGTATAATGTTGCAAGTTTTGGAAATGCAGAGACAGTTCAAGAAATTGATTCTATTTGTTCTTTCTGTTCAATAGACCTTTGATCTGAAATGTTCAATGGTGCCTGGCTGTTCCACGCAAGCCACTTTTAAACCATTGTTCGCATTGTAATAGCCTTGTTATCAGGTTGTGTGAATTAATTCCATCACATTACGAGGAGGAAGTTAGATTCACACGGCACAGACTAATAGCTGTCTCCTGTTACTGGCCAATTGATTGGGTAACCGGACGACACGCCACGTTTCTAACTCAGTTGTTTTGCAAGGTGGTCTTAATTTCCGAGTTTTGTAATGACAATAATAAATTTTGATTTCCCCAGGACACCTTGCCTAATAGGCTTTAAGAATTTAACAATATAGACTGAAAAATGTCACAATGGACTAGGCCACCACTCTTGGTAAAATCCTCGAATCAAAAAGAAAGCAAAGAATAAGCCCTTCTATTCAGTGAAAACCCACATGTAAACAAAAACAGAAACCACCCACAAACTAACAAGGCCCCATCTCTGGGGCAGGAGGAGGCTCAGGAGAAACACTGAGTCCCTCCAGGCAGTTCCTGTCAAACATTGGGCCAGAGCAACTTTTGATTTCTTTCACAGGAAAGAAGGTTGGAGGCATCGAGCAGGCTGCCCACTCCATCACTGAACTGTTGCTGCAAGGAGCAATATTGATTGGCAAAAATGGGTCACACATTATGATGTCTACATCACATATTGCTCATCTTAGCAATGGCAAGGTAGAGTTAGAAAATTAATTTGAAAGAAGTAATTTAAAAGTTGTCCAAATCAACATTTAAACAAAATTGTCATTTGACGAGTTTATTTCCTTTCTTAGTTGAGTTTGTAAATATGAAATCAGTTCAGTTTATTTAATTACTCCTACTTATTTCACAAGATCACACGAGCACATTTTTCTGAAAGCAAATGTCTTGTTCTTGAGATAGCCAACTGTAGACAAATGACAAAGTCACCGCTGAAGACTGTTTGCTTGAGGTTCCTTCTAGAGGTGTTATGGTTGCCTGGACCCATTTGTCTTCTGACACGTCAGCATGCTTGTGACATACACCTTGGATGCTAAGGCTTGACTCTAGAATGACTGACCTGCCCTCTAACCACACTGTTCAATTATTAGTCTTACTTCCTGAGGCGGCTTCATTTCCCATCCTGCCATGGCCCCCTCTTCCCTCCCCTCCAACTCAGCCTGCACTCGTCCTTTGTGAGACCTTCCATGAACAGTTTGCTCTACTCTTGTGACTAGAGTGAAATTTTCTCAACTCTACTCTTGTGTAGACTGTATGACCCTATAGGGATTGGCAGAAAAATTACACGAGACAGTTTAAGCAGAACGACTGTCTTGCCAAAAGCATTCTGGAGGCACAGTTGGACTTTTGGAGACCCTTATCCACCTAGTCTTTGCAGGGGTGCTGCGACCCTCTGGCATGAATTTTTGTATTACCACATATACTCCTCGGAGCTCCCACATCTAGAACTTGTTTTCAAGATTAAAATAAAGCCAGGTATGGTGGTGCACACCTTTAATCCCAGCACTCTGGAGGCAGAGGTAGGCAGATCTTTGTGAGTTCAGGGACAGCCTGGTCTACAAAGTGAGTTTCAGGACAGACAGGGCTACACAGAGAAACCTTGCCTTGAAAAACAAAAACAAACAAAAATAAAGGCCCCAAATGATGAAAACAAGAAAAGGCTTTTGAAGAGCAATTGTTTCCCTTGTGCTATTCCATTTGTTTCTGTAAATCTGGGCTTTAAAGCCACAGAAAGTGTCTCCCTGCTATCTACCTTTTTCAGTTATATAACACTGCCCCTAAATGAAACAGTGCTGTCTCTGTGCATTTAGGACTAATAATCCTATTTATGAGTTACTCTTGCTTAACATTTAGCATTTTCTGCACTCTTTCTAGGCCTATGCATCATGGTTATAATTACATTTTGTATATTTTGAAGCTAGAGCCACAACTACGTTTCTTGAATGTCCTTTAATGCTTGGCATGGTACCTTTCATGGTGATTCTCTGCATTGTGTTTATTCTGTTTGATTTAATTTTGAATCTTACTAAGACATTGGCTTAACATTAGGCACACAACAGACATGAACAAAACTTGCAGACTGTTTAGAAATTCCATCACGCAGCTACCATACCACCCTAGCGTTCTTCTGGCTCAGATGCTGCACGGTTCATAGTGTTCTTTGCAGTTCTCTTCCTCTGTCTTTTCTTGTTGTGGTGGTGGTTCTTGCTTTGATCCTGGAGTTTATTGCATTTGTGTCTTTCAACCTCTTGAACTTTCTTTCCCTTCCTTTCTAGTATGTCCCAGGAACCTACAAGTGAAAGTGCATTCATTCCCTGCCATTTGATTTGCAAATAGAAGCAGTTTAGTTTTCATTTATTGTTCACATATCCATAAGAAAAATGAACAGTTTCATTAAGTATCATTTGCTTAGAGTAGCTGGCAGACAGGATTGCTTGGTTTTGAAACAGGAAAATGACTAGAATAAAGGACACATGCTCCATGCCCCAATCCAAAGTATACCATTCTTGCCTCTGTATTCTTGTATCAAGTGTACTCTTGCCACAGGGATGTTCTGTCTGCTTGATTATTTGGACAGTTAGAACTTTAGAATCTTAACTATTCATCTGTGGAACTGTTTTCAGAAACATTTCAAAGGATAATTTGTCTTACCACATCAATATGTTAATTCAACTTTGAACTAGGCCGTATGAAACTTTGCAGTAAAATAAGGATTATTTTTCTAGGTCCAGAGGAAAACGGAGCATGATTTTGACTTCCAACATGCACCCTCTGAATTCTGTCCTTGTTCTCCTGTCTGGACAGCTTTCTTTAGGGACATTTTTCTGCCTATGTTGCTCCTTGTTTTTCATTTAAGGAAAACTATTAATTGGTTTTCTATCCAATTAATCTCTGGAAATTTAAGAGCCAGATTTGTGTGTCTCTAGCATCTCATAAAGCTTGTGTTCATCTCAGAGTCTTTATACTGGTTTGTAGAAATAGATTTGAGAGACCATTGGAATAAAGGCATTGGGGCTGGGAATTCAGCCTGCTTAGATGCACAAGGCCCTGGGTACAGATTCTGATGATAATTATGATGACACAGAAGTGTTTATGAAAACATGTACTTGTTATTAATTATAACACACTTATCTCGTATGTGTAGAAGGAATGTGCCAGGATAAAACATTTCAGAGTTTGCTGCTTCCATAGCTCATTGACATTATTAAGAACATCAAGTTTTCTCCCTATCTGTTTTCCTGGGGATCAGCTTGTCTCACTTGGGATGCATATTGGCAATTTCTGGACCAGGCGTTCCACAGGGACCTGCCAAGTTTAAGCAGATTAAAGAGTTGCTTCTTATACCTCTTGAAAATAAAGAAAGCTTTTCCAGGAAGGTCCTCTGGGGGCAATTCTCGGAGGGAGAACTATTTACATGACTGTTCCACACATTGAATAGAATTACTCAAAGAGAAAGAGAGATTCTGTAGTTCAGAGGACAGAAGGCTGGCATCTCCACAGACAATCTTCAGTACAGGCATGGCGGCTTCTGTCCACAAGGAAAAGAAGATGCAAGTTTTGAGTGGGTAATATTTGGATCTGTTGTATTGGTCCCCTGACTTCAGTGCCCAGTCCCTCGGGTGGAGTCTCTGAAGCAATGCATATACAACTGTTTACATAATACTACATTGACTACCATGCCAGTTTCAAAGTTCTTAGGATCCTTTATAAATGTAAAGTTTATTCTCTTGATACCAGAAGCCACTATGAAATCCACAATATGTTTTCAAGTTACCAATATTTTGCCCTTTGGGCCACCCACACTGAAATGGTTGTTTACTTGGTATTGTCATTTTGTTTCTCTGGCTACATGTTACATAGGATAGATTAGAAGAAGGCAGATTCAATATATGTTGTGGCTACTATTTCTAGTAAAATAGCATAAAATTCAGAGTGTACTTATTTAAGTGCAAATGCTGTCTCTATTCTAAGTCACTTAATCAGGACACTTTAATTTCTACCACAGCTGAATTCAGATCATAATATCTGCCCCCTATCTTTCTCTCTGGGAAGCTGGGAGGATTAATTAGATAAAGCACTTAAATCTCCTCATAGAGACGGGGGACATATAAAGGATGTTATTATTTCTAGGAGAGAATGAAGTGGTGTCTTTTTTATGGACAGTCCACCCTTCTGGGTTTTTTCCTCTTCATTCAGCTGAAGTGCCAATTTGGTGGGTTTTAATTTATCCTGTGAAACCCTTCTCATCTTCAAGTAGTTGTGCTTAGAGAAAAGATTTTCAAGTACTGCCTCTGATGATGGGAATTGCATGCGAGTTCTGAATTTCCTGAACAGTGTAGTGTTTTGTCCTGCTAGTATGTGATTGTAGCATTTGTCAAGAAACAAGCTGTGCCTACATTGAAGACTATGACCTGTGCCAGAGCTTGAGGTTAGACCAGTTCTAAGTTCTGCCAAGAAGTATGACAATTCTTAGTCAGTTTAGTGTCGATTCTCAGACACTGGGTGTCTCTGTTTCAAGTTGAGTCCTGTTTTGAATGTACCACATTGTTCAGACCTGCCCATCTTTAAGCAAGGGTCATGAAGACCTTCTACCTGCTAACAACTGAAATGCTCTGAGTTAGATCCTCTTAGACATAGAAAGATGACAAAATGGGAGCACGATCTTTATTCATTCTGCTCTAAAGCTTCCCAGGTCGTTTATATGTAAATTGCCTTCAAGCAATATTATTTTCATATTTCGATCACAGAACCCTCTGATTTTTCTTCAAGAATTCTCATTGTTGGTTATAGAGTTAAAACATGCCCATTTTTAAACATGTGTGCCTTTTTTTTTTATATAGAGCTTTAGTTGGTTTTGATTTTCAGCTGTTATATTTGACTTTACTCAGTGCCTGTATGAATGGGTTTTAGCTGCAGAGTTCAGTTAGGGAGGGTTTTTTTTTTTTTTAAATCATTTTAACTGCTCCTTGAAGTTCAAAGTTGTGCCTTTTGTCCAGTGGCATGGAAGTCCTTACAGATGGAGATGGATGTACTTCTTCTCAGGAGGAAGTAAGACTGCAACCACCCAAGGGTTTGGGAAGTAGCCACAGTTGGGGGCATTGTAGGGTGGTGAGATTGTTCCCAGTACTTCAGACCAGCCTGACATGACCTCACATATCACCCATCCTAGAAATGAAGTCAATCTGTAAATCTTCACAAGTCAAAAATCAAAGACTTCTTTGAAAGCTGAAATGGGGGCTATTGAAATGGTCTGAATCTGGTTTTTATATTTTATAGGCTCACTTTAAAAATCTGAGATTTCTTATTTTCCTTATAATTCTGGTACTAAAAGGAAAAGGAGAGATTTGACTTTCCTAACAGACTCATGCCAGACTGCCAGCAGTCATGAACATGGAGACTCAGGAGAAGGAGAAAAGATAGAAGGATGTACCATCAATAGAGGAACAAGAAAGGTACAGTTAGGGTGTCTGTAGGTCCATTTGTCGGTGCAGAAACAAGAATGTAAAAGTGCTATTAGGGCTTGCCACCCATTGACTCAGGCCATGCCCTGGAATGTTATGCTGTCGGCATAAGCATTACACGCTTGGCAAAAGTCACAACGGTAGGTAGAGATGAATGTGGCTTTGAAGAAGGAAGAAATAAATGTTTCATTTTCTTTAGCAGTGACATGGCTTTTCATAGTATTGGCATCTTCATTTACCACCCCCCACCAGAGTGTTCTCTGTTTATGATGCCTTCTTTTGAAAAATTCACAGCCAAGAGAGATGCCAACATTAGCCTAAAATAACCTGAGTTTTAAGGTTTTGATCAAGCATTTAATGATTTTGAGGAGAGAGAATCCTGGTCTTGAAATGGCAGTCTATCCCTGACAACTGTAGCCTCCCTACCCACATCTATCAATCAGATCAGGTGAATAGCAGTCAGTCCATTAAATGTCATGCCTTAGTTTATATAAAAAGAAATGGAAAACACAAAAGGAATCCTCTTTTTCTTGCTAGAATAAAGACATTTGTAAATATATTTCTAGTTGAAAGAAAAAGCAGTAGAGCTACTTAGATAGTGATGCTTTAAGCTAGGTATGTTTTACTTGCATTTACTGGCTTAACCCTTCAAACATCCCTGCTGTCATACTCATTTTACAAATCAAGAAAAGTAGTATTCAGAGACTTCCGGTTATGTGACCAAGGCAAATTATCTTTGTTATATTTTAGTGTCAACTTTACACAACCTAGAGTCAGTTGGAAAGAGGAACTTCAGTTGCAGAGTTGTGTTAATCGGACTGGCATGTGGCTATGTCTGAGAGATTGTCTTGATTGATGATTGGGTTGGGAGAGTCCAGCCAGCCCACCGTGAATGACACTCCTATCCCAGGAAGGTAGATCTGGGCTGTGTAAGAAACTCAGCTGAGCATGAGCTAGAGAGGGAGCCAGTGAGCAGCATTCCTCCATAGTTTCTTCTCCTGTTATGCTGATTTCCCTCAGTGGTGGATCATAACCTGGAACTATAAGATGAAATTAAGCCCTTTCCTCCCCAAGTTGATTTTGGTTGGAGTATTTTATTACTGCAACAAACAACAGGAAACAAATTAGGATAGCCATGCAGTTAGTAAGTGGTAAAGTCAGGCTTAAAACAGTGGCAGACCATCTTGCAAGAATAATAACCATATCACTAGGCTACCTTGGATTAGAAAGACATAGAGGTCTGGTATTTAATAAAGGAAGCCCTAAGCAGCAAGCCAAAACCAAGGGCATAAAAGAACAACACACTAATAAGATAAGATATAAGACTCTTAGGATTCTTTTGTGTCAAGAATATTGGCTTAAAAATGGAGATCTGTGCATGGCCTTAAGGTGGTTCATCTAGACAGCAGCAGCTGAATGGATGGAAAATGGAAAAGGAAAGGCAAGAGCTGTAGCTCTTCCACAGTTTATATGTGCCTATGGGGCACAGGTCTGAGAACCTGACTTCTTGATGCTGATGTGAAGAAGCACATTCTCTCACACTGGCCAGGTGTGAATGGTGGTGCTTGTAACAAAGCGGCCAGTAGTCACTATGCACTAAGATCCGTTATTAAAATGTGGCTGCGCAGCAGCTACCACAGACTCCCCTAGCATTCAGTGATGAGCTGAAAATATGCTACTTTCCATTTTTAAAAATCCCACTATTGAGATAAAGAGAAGAGAAAAACTTCTCACTTTATTCCTTTTTTATGCTTTTTGATTGCTGAACTATGCAAAAGTGTTACCTAGCCAAAAATATTTTTAAAGTCTTCTATGAATCCAGTATTCATAAGCTTATGTAACTTCTTCACTCCCAAATTAAAGGAACTTGTTATACATGCAATCCAATAAGGTTACCATCTAGTACATAAAAGAGTTCATTCTTTCAGCAGGTTATAGTTTTAGTAACTTTCTTGAAAGTTAGCTCTTCAAACTGTTCCTCATCCTTCCACAGTGAGAAATGACTTTATTAGGACTAGAACTTGCCAAATGTCACATGGATGATCACTGGTAGAAGACACGTTTGCACCTGGGTCAGTCTTCAAAGTTGCAATCTTTCTACCCAGGCAAGCTGTTCCAAAAATGCAGCCCATGCCTGGTTATGCATACCTGTTTACATGCCACCAGTGCTGCCCCCTGCCGATATCTGCTTGAACTGCATTGTAATCAGTCAACGCAACCCAGAGAAAACAGTCAGTTCTTGTTGGAGCAGATCATTTAGTGATATTGATTCCAAATTTGTCATTGCTTTCCATGAAAGCTAAGCATAGAGTATAAATTGCCACTCACCACATACAGTTGATGACTTTCTATACCCAAATGGTTTGACAATTTGTGATTTCCCCCCCAGGAGGTTTTTTGCTAACATTTTTCAAGGCAAAATATTCAATCCTTGTCTAAAATGATCAAATTTTGCCCTGAAGCAAACTTGTAAATTTTTGCAAAGACTCGTGAAACTTCACAAGGCAAGAGATCAATAATTTCACACTGTTCTGTTCTCACCGTTTTCCTCAGTGTACAAACTGCCAACATGAGAAAGTTAAGATTTAAGTGGCGAGTAAGAACTCTCTACCAACCTTTTAAAAATAAAGTAGTGTCTTTAAAATAGACGTGATCAATCTGTATTCAAAAGTTTTAGGAAAAGCAAAAAACTGAGTTTAGAAATGTAAAGTTAGTTCTACATAAACAGTGAAATATGTCTCAGCTCTTGTACCAGCCTATCATATATACTACACTCCCCATAGTACTTTTGGGTTTTGGACTGAACTTTTGTTCCAAGCCAGGATTCAAGTACATGCCAAAATGGTCTATGCACTACTGTCACACCAAGGCAGAAGGGCACTCTGTTCCACTTTGGTAATGCTCAACCTTTGTGGTTCTGGCTTAATAGTGCACAAATTAAACCTCAATGAACATGAACCAATGTTAAGGCATGTTCTATCATTTTTCTGTTCAAACATTTAGTTTTTTTTTTTAATTTCCCTGCATCTAAGTTGTGAATTGGGCCTTTATTTTTCTTCCTGGGTTCTGTCAGAGAACTCGTTTATTTCCATGGCTTCAATTATGCCTTTCACATGGACAACACTCAGTCTATGTCACCTGTCTCATCCCTTCATCAGGCCATCAGCTATTTATTTCTGGCTGTTTACTGGCAATTTGTGCTCTTTGAAAATTTGCTTCTCTTTGTGTTGAACCCTTCATGGTAACCTCAAACCATCTCCTTCTTCTGGATTATTAATTTTTTTTATAAATAGAAGCATGCACCCAGACATCTCATGCTTGAAACTTTGGAGCATAGTTTACGTATATACACAAGAGACAGGAGTCAACATAGAAGAATGCTTGGGGTCAGGGACACCTAGATGACCTGGGAGCTTTGCTCGAAGTAATTAATGGTCACCACAGAGAGTTTTGTCATATCTAATTTTTCAAATGAAAACAAAGAAGAATTTTGTGCTAAAGTTTTTTTAAATATGTTTGACTGCCATCAACTGTTAAATATATCATACTCTTTTGAAGTAACAGGAGATTTACAATGAGAATTCCTACTGCCAGACTGTGACTCCTGTCTAGTAACTGACCGAAAGGCAATCAGAAAAAATACATAATGTCATATGTCCTGATGTCATACAGCAATCTTGTGAAAGATATGCAAAAGACCTATACAAATAAAATTAAGCACATGTAAATGCATTCAAAATTTACTTACATAAAGTTAAAATTGGGTTCTTCTCCATTTGGGAATTTTACTTATAAATCCAATATTATTTGAGAAAATTGAAGAGCGATGGGAATATAGCTAATTAAGTATTGTTTTCAATGTACTCTAACAGTATTTTTCAAATAAAAGAAATGAAAATTAGAAGCATATCAAAACATGATTAAGATTTTACCCTTAAATATTCAAGTTATCAGGTCAAAATCCATGTTAAATATAAGTTAGATGAGTCATGATACCGAACTCTATTTTGTCCATTCATGGAGCAAAAATGACCATCTACCTTTTGCTATTTACTTCACCTACATGAGGTAGCTAATTGGTTTGAATATAAATAGCTTAACACTGAAAATGGGGAACGTATTGATAAAACACTACAGCATAACAGCTACTGAATTCTGTCGGCGCTGCCGTGGACCTACATGCATTTGCTTTTTGAATTAGATGTCTAATATTTTGTGAGATGCATATTTCTTTAAATTGAGTAACTAAATTCATGTTAATATAGTATTGGTTTATTGAACTTCAGATTTCAGCTCAGGCATTACAGAAGAGTTAGGAGCTATATTTAGAGTGAGATCTGCATATTCCATACAGATGGAATCAGTCCATGAATGCATGTTGTTATCAACCCTGCCAGTCCTAATAAAACTCCATCTTTGGTGTGTTTGAACAAGACTTACGTTACACATGAAAACTGAAACATCAACCATTATATACCCTTTAAGTGTAGATAAAATAATTTTACATCCATACAATATTTTTAAATGTTGACTTTAGCAAAAACTTAAAAATCCTCTGCAATTTGAAATGAAAATTCATGATGCACAAAATTATGAAGGAAAACAATGTCTACTCCAAATAACCCATAACTTTTTTGAATAAAATTTTAGTTTTGTGATTTAATCTTTCTCATTTACACTTGCTCAGTGTATTTGAATTCACAGTGTTTCTACATGCAGTATAACATTTAATCTGCACAGAGCCCTTTGTGAAAAGTGGTAACGTTTCATGTTTAATGATGAGAGGGGTCCCATGGAAACGAATGGCTGTTTTCATCATCATAACCAAGAACAATGGCAAATCAAAGGGTGGAGGTCCGATGCTCCCAATGCCAGTCCAGGGTTCTTTCGAAAAGACTTTGACATGTTATGCCAATTTCTGAGCAAATCTTCACTTACCTCTCATGCACATGCATAGAGTACATGTGACAAGTTTTTAATTTGTCTCTATTGAATTTCCTTTATCTGAGCATAGCATAATAAGAATGCAAAATGCACTTGTATTTCTTGCCTAATATGAGTATATACATGTATACATGCATAAAATAAGTACTATAGGATGTACTTCTTCCTTTGATTTTTCTATTACACAAAGATTATTATGATTTTTGGATAAAAATGAGAGGCAAAAAAGGGAAATCTCAATAGTCACACAGAAATCATAGCCTATAGGGAAATGTATTGTCCTAATTTGTTTATTTACTTTTTCTTTGACTGATGGTAGTGATTGAAGGCAGACCTGGGAAATGTAGAACACACACTCTGTTTCACTGGCCTATACCCCTTACCATTTGATCTAAGTGTTTGGGAGTGGAATAATAAACTGAACAAATGTATAGTATGTTGTAGTGGGTAGCTGTTCCAGCTTTGACCTGGAAATACTACCGCCAGTGAGGCTTCCAGTAACTGTCACACCTACCTATGACTGGCCCCTTCAGCAGGGCCAAGACAGGTACCCTTAAGATTAAGAGTGTCATGCAGGATGGTGGTGGTGCATGCCTTTAATCCCAGCACTCGGGAGGCAGAGGCAGGTGGATCTCTGTGAGTTTGAGGCCAGCCTGGGCTACAGAGTGAGTTCCAGGAAAGGCGCAAAGCTACACAGAGAAACCCTGCCTTGAAAAACAAAACAAACAACAACAAAACAAACAAAAACAACAACAACAAAAACAAAAAAAAAAAACCTAAGAGAGCTGGCCCATCTGGGTCTCGAGTCTTAAGGGCTCCTGTCTCCGCCCTGCCTCAGGGGCCACTGATAGGTAGGCATGGCAGTTACCAGAAGCCTCACTGGTGGGGGTACTTCCAGGTCAAAGCTGGAACAGCTACCCACTACATTATGTATACTCCTAGACATAGACATAACCTAGCATAAGTCTACTCTATATCATTGGTGGTTGTCTGCCCATATGATCCTATAGATTAAAAAAAAAACAACCTCTAATGTTGCCATATAAATTATCTAGTGACAATACATTAGTCATTAGAAAAGCAGTCTGCTTTTGACACCAACAAAGCACAGGCAGAGAAAGGATAATGGAAGAGATTAGACTCAATTATCTGTTACAGTTACTTATGCTGGGACTTTTTTTCTTTAACTCCAGTGGACTTGAAACCATGTTTCAGGACATGAGTCTCTCTCCCTGAAAATGACTGACATCCCAAGATATGTCTTGAAAGTTCACTACCTACCAAAACAGTAGAAAGTAGGGAGAGACTGTAACAAGCTTCTGATCTCTGTGTGACTATTCAGCAGCAGTGAACCGCAGACTTGACTGACCCTTGAGTCTGTACCTTCTGTGGTACAGAATGGGAGAGGACCCATTCCATTCAGTTGACTTTCCAGTTCTTACAAGAAAGAGGCTATCTCAAAGTTTCAACTTGAAAATACACGTGTTTGAGTTCCTAGTCTTCCCTGCTGCTTCTTGAGCTCACACACCCATGCACACATGGTGTGAAGGCTCTTTGCATTTGATGAAAGGCATGAAGAACCAGGCACAGTGCAATCCACATGGGAAAAAGTGCCACATGGTTCAGTTGTACATCAATCACCCTCAGATGGTGACAGAAGGTGTCATTCTAGGCAACAGGTCACTGAGAGAGTGCCACTCATATGTATGCACACTCAGTTATATCTTGTGCACATTCCACACCTCCTAAAGCCGACTGAACATGTTTCCTCTGGAATCACGTACACAATATGCAGAATGGCTATGCAGGAAAAATCCATGGCAACCGCACATGCAGAGCTTAGAGATCTTATTTGAAAAGAAAATAAGTTTACCTTTCTTCAGATTTAACTTTTTAAAAGACACAATTCTTTAGCTATATTTGATTAAAACTTGAAAAGTAATGCTGCACAGTTTCTTGAGCAGTATCTTGTCTTGGGGCTTTCTGAATAACCTACAGGCTATTCATTCTTCCCTTTAGAAGCCTTGGAGGTATTTTTCTGTGCTGTGTACATTTTCATCCAAAGGAATATTTTCTTCTCATTCCCTTATATACCTTGGGACATTTTTCTCCCACTACAGACCTTAGAGGACTGTTTAAGACCCTATCCACTCCATCTACCCTTACTTTCACCTGAAGGGCAAAATCCCTAAGATCTTGACAAAAATACTGATAAATACATGGAATTATTAAAGGTGCTATCTCAGCAGAAGAGGGTCGCTGCTGCCTTTGTTCTCGGGGGAATACATATTTCACCCAGTAGCAAGACACCCAACTGTGGCTACAATCAGAAGCCTCTGAAATGCCTTTAAGCGAATCATCTTTGAACATAAGCCTTTGTTGTTGAGTGAGGGATCGTCTAGATATGAGGCACAAAAACCTGATTTATTATTATTTCTCTCCACCTTGAGTGAAACAGCATCAAGCTTGTCATCGCTGATGGTGAGTGAGGTTCAGTGATCTGTCAGCATTCACCCCCCCCCCAATGAAGACAGTGAGAGAAACCCAAAGCTCTGTAGAGAGGGCTCAGGAGAGAGCCAAACAGAGTGTTTGCAAAAGAGCATTTTTATATGTTTTCTTGTGACAGCGCTAGTTTAACAGAAAATAGTTGGAGTGTGCCAAAAAGGGGAAAAATGAAAGACACTAGTAGTAAGTTAGGCTAGCATGACATGATGGATCTGGGCTATGACAAACCGAATTGGAACAAAGCTTCCCTGGGGAGCAACTCTACCAGGTTTGCTGAATTGTATTTCTTGATTTCTTACTGTGCAACAGTGCTTTTTACTGTTAGATTGACTAGGCTTCAGAATATTTTTAAAATTGTACAAATCAAAATCCATGTAGCTTAAAAATGAAGGATGTAAAAGGTTTAGGAGTTTGATGTATTGAAAGGCATTCTGTATTCCCTCATGTGAGTATTAAATATACACTTTGTCTGTTTGATGAATTTCAAATCTTTGTGGAAGGCAGTACACACGAAAGCAGTTTATGAGGCTAGAAACCCTGGTTAGAAAGGGCACAAGCTGCAGCTCACCAAAGCTTGTCCCTCTGATGCCACCCAGTTATGCGTGGCACTGTAGCAGGCTACATGTGTAGATCCATGCCTGTTCTATAATATACACAGGACCCATTTTTTTTTTTTTAAATCTAGTGTCCTCCTAACACAGGTGTATCGTTCTTACAGCCTATCCTGCCATCCTTCCCTCAGTGATCCACACACCATGATGTTAAATCAAATGACAAACAATGAAAAAGAAGGAAGGAATAAAAGTTATTTCATATCCTATAAATTTGGCTGTTTTTCATATTTCACAGGACACCAAATAACTCAACAATCTGATTGTATGAATTGTCATTATAAGAAATTGTTAAGAGAAAGCTAAAGGAACAGATGCTAGTCCATTCTCAGATTCGTACAGGTAATGGAGCTTCAAAGGCATAAAGATTTAGTGTGCCTGTCTTCAAGGAGCAACCAGTTTGAATGACTAACAGCATCAATAGACTGTAACATAATAAGTGCTAAGAAACAGACAAGCTCAAAGCAGAGGCGGATCACCAGTCAGCTCTGCCACAGTTTCATGACTTTCCGCAATTCCGTGGCTGAGGTATGGTGGGAGGGAAAGAGGATGGTGAAAGAGAGGTCAATGAGGTTTAGGAAGAGAAGGCGACACACTATGGACCTAGGGACAAACAGTACAGCTGGACTCAGAAGTGCCAACAGTCTAAACCACATGCTGAAATGCTGATGATAATGCAAAGGTAGAAAGCAGATTACTTAATGAAAAATAAGAAGTAGGAACTAATTGCCACTGGAATTTGGGGGGCCATATGTAAAACATGGAAACTGCTTGTCATCTGTAGTACACTGACACAGGCAAAACGTGAGGTGGTATTGGCAGATCCTTTCGACTTTCAATAGAAACCTGCACTCTGGATCCTCACATGAAACCTCTTGATGTTACATACATAGAAAATGAAAAGTTGCGTGTTAGCCCATGCTCTTTGCCATCTTCTCCCTACCCCAGGACACAAGCATGTAATTATATAGATACAATGTGGAGGAGCCTTTGAGTAGGAACATGAAGAGCGTACCTTTCTGGGTAATCTTAAGATTCAGACAGTTTTCACAGGAGGGAGCAGAGTTAGTATTTAGAAGTGGGAAAAATAGCTTATCAGACAGGCAGTTAAAGTACCATAATGGTAGAGGAAGGGCGGCAAAGAATGTAGGTATTGGCAAAGAATAAGTACGGTTGGTCTGAAAATCCTTAGTTGAAGAAATGAGGAAGCAGACTGGGTAGTAGAAGGATGCAAGGAGATTGTCAATGAGAAGGTGAGATCTGAGTATTCTTTTGTGGCTTGAAAGGGACATTGGGTAGACTACCCAAAGTCCAAGTTACAAAAAGTAGTGAGTTGTTAAGGAATGATCTACATACCTTAATTGGGGCATGCTGATTTGAATCCAAATTGGCTAGAATTGACCTTTGTCCCTCCAGGTCTATGCACCACTTAGATTGGGGCTGATACTATCATACAAAACAGTACATTCTTAACCTGGGCCTGGTGGCACACATCTTAATCCCAGCACATAGGAGACAGACAGGCAGATCTCTGAGTTTAAGGCCAGTGCCTGGTCTACAAACTGAGTTCCAGGACAATAAGGGCTAATAGAGAAACCCAGTCTTCAAAAACCAAAAACCTAAAAAGAGTGAATTCTTGGCAAAGAGTTCAAGTGTCTTTAAGTTTACACCCAGACACTAGTCGAATTTAACCAGTAAGTTAGGTTGGATAGAGCCAGCATATTGTACATTTTCTGAATATAAATGTTTTAAGATCTGGGAAATCTAAACCACTTTGGAAAGCTGCAAATGCTTCTGCAAAAAAAACCCTCTGATTCTTAGAAGTGTTTGTTGAGCGCTGTATCAGTGTCACCAAATCAATGTTAATGAAGGAATGAAGGAGAACAATACTGCTTGAACTTTTCTGCCTTAAAAGAACATTCTATTCTATTTTGAATACAGTTGTCTGTACTTTCTACAGATTGGTCAGATTCATCTGACATGTGGGGTGAGCTCTAACTTCTAGTTCATAATTTATAATATCATAAAATGAAATATTAAGGTAAATTTAAGAAGTTCCACATAAGTATTGCTACTGACTTTTAATGTTCAATTATTTACCAATGTAAATTCATAAACAGTACAAGAAAATGCCAATATTACTCAATTATTCTGATCCATTTACACCTTAAACTAAGGAAATAATAGGCATGCCAGTCTAATTTTCATTTACTCTTGATTTGTATTCTCTTTGGCTTGGTTTTATTTATGTGTAAATATGCATAGTTCAAAACTTGTTAGTAGCAACACTAATAATATCATTTATATACTTCACCTTGTCCATTTTAAATGGATTGTTCTATTTATAGAGTAACAGCCTGTAAAATTAAATTAAAAATTTTAATAGAAAAGGCAGTCCTTTTAAAATTATTATGATAGAAAGAAGGGTAATTTTTTCATAAATCATTTCCAGAGCAACTTTTTAAAAAGTGTTTTTAGCTCTAAAACTTTAAAATAGTCATTGATTTTTTTAAAATAATTATTTATGCAAAATAATTTATGACAGATTTTGCAGTACATGAAAATGTATTCTTATAATAGGAATTTTATAAGACCATTAATTTTAGCAGTGCTAGGAAGCATAAATATAATTTAGGAGCTATTTTGTTGATTGTTTCTAGAAATATATATTGACCCCATTAGTTTTAAGTGATAACACTACTAAGCCAAAATATTAATCCCACAGTACCAGAATTGCTGGCTTTAACCATTTTTTTTTGCAAACCCTTTGCTTGTATTCATATTTCACTTAGCTTATCATGCATAAATATAAATGTAAATTTTAAATTGATCATCTTAGAATTCGCTTTTTAAAAAACTTACTTCAACTTAACACTTTTAGGATCTCTAATCACTAACCTTTTCTTCCAGTCACATTGGTATATGTTTGGGGCATGATAGGGTTGATATCCTTTTGGACACCATTTCATTAATCAAGGTGGTGTCCCTGTATTTAGAAATCCCGCACGTTCTGATATTCATTCACAGAATCATTTATTCACCAAGGAAGTCTGTCAAGGAGAGGAAACAATCATTGTCAAAAATAATGATAAATAGCCTCATTGTTTCTGTTAAGTGTCTAATATACAAATTTTTAACATGAATTAATGTGCTTCATCCTCACAACACGGGAAAATATTTGAAATGTTTTGAGAAGTTTCTTAGCTGGCTTTACTATTCTTATGTATTAATATGTAACATGAGCATTTCATATACACTCTTGTCTTGAGACTTAAAGATGTTTATATGCCTACTTGACAAAGGTTAAGCCAAAAACATCCATTTTGCACAACTAAGAATTTGTGTCATATCTATTTTGGCACAGAGTACATTAATATTGATTTCAAAGCTTTCAACTTCATTGATTGGCAGCCTTTGTTAATTCAACGTGTACTTGACAAAATGCAGAAGCTGAACCATTTTCAGATTATGAGTCTTAAGGCTGGTTGTTCTGGAAATGAAGTATAAGGAGCATTCCTGTTCAGAACATAAATATTGAGAAAGTAATTTGATAATGGTTCATTTATATTCAAAATTAAGTTCTGATGTATTTTTGGTGACTTAACATAAAAAGCTCAGAGTAACATATTATGTTGTCTATTCAGTTTGGAAAATACATACTTGAAAACAGAGATATGGGCAAAGCGAGTGATCTATTTAGATTAATGTGTAAAAGAGCACATTTAAGACAAGTTTCTGAGACCTCTGGACACTTCACTCCATTGTAACTTGCTAAACCACTTTCTTTAAAGTTCCCCTTGTGTTTTCCTTTTGTAACAACGGAATTTTGTTAACGTGTACCCTGAAGATCCTAAGACAGTTTTTTGCAATTGTCACTTGCCTTTCATCCCAGCATTTAAACATATGAATGATATGAACAAGTTATTTTTTAAGCTTAACACAATTTTTCTGGAATAAGTGCCCCAATTTGGAAAATATTGTCACATGAATTTCTTGGTGTTTCTGAAGCTTAGCTATTTTATAGATTGATGTTTAACTTCTGGTAAGATTCTTATACTTCTCCCCAGTTTATCAGTGGCTAGCATATTAACCAGGATAACACTAGTTGCTATAACAAATCAATCCAAAAGTAGGTAATAGCTCCAATACGACACCACTCATGTCATATCCAGCATGAAAATAACTGACCTTCAGGTTGATTCCTTATAGACTGTAGGTCAGAAACCTGGACGTTTATCTTCTGATGGAGCAAGCATCTTCAACATGTATCTCCAAGGCTCACCATGTTCATCTCCCTCAATCCAATCAAATCACAATGAACAGTGTTGTTGTTTGACTGGAGTGGCACTCACCACCTCTGCTTAGGTTTGAAAGGCAAGAATTCATTTCTAGAAAACAATCGCAGACGAATAAGAAATGCATTCTCCAGTGCTCAGCAGCTCCCTACCAAACATATCATGGACTGTGGACAACATTAACTATGTAGACAGTCAGTGGGCATTTTCCTAATAATTCTAATATTTAAAAATACCAGCAATGAACCAGGAGGACTCTCAACTACTACACTGGATAGGAATTCGGAATAGACAACTCTCTTAACAAATAGCCTAAGTTTCTGGTCACTAAATTGTTACTTTTTAACCTACAACTATACACTACTTTTGAACAAGAAATATCTACTTGGAGAGAAACCAAAGGAAATCTTAATTGAAAACTAAGCTAAGGAGAATAACTTTAATCACAATAAAATAATAGCCAGTAAATGAAAGCTATTTACTAGATATACTGGTTTAGTTCATAGTCACTGTAATGCTAAAGAAATTTTACCTTTACTTTCCAAGATGGGGAAGTAAGGTACAGGGTGATAAAATACCCAACATCTTGAAATAAAAATGTATCAAATTCTGATTCATCTTTTGAGGTCTGTCATACTATGGTATTCCTCATAAAAGACAGAAAATGCTGTTTGGAAAGAAAGAGGACAACTGTTTTTTCCTGAATGACGGAAATGTCCTCCGATTTACTTGGTTTTGGTTACACAGTCTGTACAAGTGTATGATTCATGCCTTCCCTGCAGAGCACAGACTCCTGTTCCCTTCTCTGTAGGACATTTCCCACCCTTCTGTGTCCTGTGGTCTCAGAGAGGAACAGATTCAACAGACCTGTGATCTCCAAGAATACAGATTTTGCTTTAAGGTGGAAAATCATCTAAACTCATTAGAAAAGAGAATCTAAAATAAAAGAAAAAAACAGGGTTTCAGAAAAGGCTAAGTCAGTGCATATGCATTGTCAGGGAGTTCATGGAGGTTGTGAGACTTCAATGGTCTTTAGTACAAATGGGCAGGAGCTCAAGAGGAGAGAGAATACAGGGACTAATGGAGAAGGGTGGCAGAAATCAGGATTATAGTAGATAAAGACAGGATCTGTCACCCATGGCTGTGATAGCAGGCAAATTTAGGAATTAGTAAGAATTACATCTTTATACATTTTACTTTCGAACCTATTTTTGCATATATTTTTAATTCTATATAACCATCTGGTAGGGCCTGGCACTCTATGATTTGTTACAATACTAGTGTTTATCTAGGGAACTACTCACATAGTCACTGGGAAATGAATGCTAGGCTCTGGGAACAAAGTTTGAGGAGGAATTTCCAAACAAATGCTACTTACCAAAAGCTCAAAACTGTACCTCATGCCTTCTCAGCATTTCTAGGGTCCCATACAAGTCTTCACCCTATCCTGCATCTACCTGTCTTTAGAATAATTGACCATCTCTAGTTCTCACATCACTTCCTGTCTCTGTTCACTCATGTAGAGAGTACCTCACATTGTTTTTTTCCTATCAAGGAAAAAGACCCTCGAAGATCAAGAAGGTGGTTCTCAGTTCTCTAAGGAGCCACCTTTGACACTGACTGCTCTTCCTTGTCAATCACACAGCACTGCCAGTGACATCATTGTTGTTTGTAATTTATGTTGTTGCTGTCTGCAGCATAAGTTGACAAGGGGCACAGTGAAGAGCTTAGAGGGCGGGTCTTGCTTTCGGGTTCATACAACACCTGTATTCACAAGAAAGTAAACTGCTTTCATAATCACATTACTGGTAAGTGCAGAGGTGAATGATTATTGAAAGGTGGCTTTTCAATGTCATAGCAACATTGAATCCAGCATGCTTCTGCCACTCCTGCCCTAAGAGTATCAACATAAGCGAAGCAGTCTGGGGTACATAGTTTTCTAGAATCTTTGAATAAAGAGTTATGCTTCACTGAAAACCCATATAACTCTCAGAGACTTTTAATCTATATGTTGGCAGTCTCAGTATCTTGATTTTAATAGAATATTCATTTTGCACTTACATTACCTCCTGGTTTTTCCTCTACTTGAATGATGATATTATATATCAAAAAGTAGTGTCCAAAGTGAAAAAGGAAGAAAATCATACCTAGTCTCTTCTGGGATAGTCTTTAAGAAGAGGGAACAGATAAGCCTGCTTAAATCATATTATTGTTATGGTTATTGTGACACAATAGCAAATAACAATAGCAAATGAGAGTACTTGAATTCAAGTATTACTGGAGGAGCTCCAATACCAAGTGGACAGATTACAGAATTAGGAAGTGATTGGGTTGCTGACAGAGTCAGATGCTCTCCTGCCATGGAGAGTAAGTATGTTGAACTTGAGCAGTCCTCTAGAGTCTACAGTGTTGAGTAGGCTGCTCTTTCTAGATCTTTATCTTTCTGTAGCATCTGCATTGCAGGGGGGCTTGTTTACTGCTAGGTTGGTTGCCTGTCTCTGCTCTTGTGGAGGACTCTTTCTTTAAATCAAGGGACTAAACTATGTAGAACATAAAATTATATATTCTCTATGTAGCGACCTTTAACTATGAAAATCTCATACAAGTCCAGATATTCTAAGTCATTTAATCTTGGTCCCAATTTTACTAGGCATAATTGTCATTCCAGTCCTACCATGGTTTAGGTCATTCCTCTGCATTCTTATTTTCCGTGCTGGCTAGTTTTATGTCAACTTGACACAAGATAGAGTTATCAGAGAGAAGGGAGCCTCAGTTTAGAAAATACTTCCTTATGATCTGGCTGCAGGCGAAGCAGTAGGGTATTTTCTTAATTAGCAATTGATGGGAGAGGGCCCAGCCCATTGTGGGTGGTACTATCCTTGACTGTGGTCCTGAATTCTGCAAGAAACCAGGCTGAGCAAACCATGTTGAGCAAGCAAGTAGCAGCACCCCTTCATGCCCTCTGCATCAGCTCCTGTTTCCATGTTACTGCCCTGCTTGAATTCATGTACTGGCTTTCTTTGATGATGAACTGTGATGTGGAAGCACACACTGAATAAACCTTTTTCTCGCCAACTTGTTTTTGGTTATGGTGTTTCATTACAGCAATTATAACCCCAACTAACACATATTGTTTTAAGGATCACATATTTTAATTATTAAGGTGTATTTATCTGGCTTACAAAAATAATTCTCTCATGTGGGAGTTTCTTAATGGTCTTCCTATTCTCTGGCATACATTTGCTTACCAAGTGATAAGGGGAAACTACTGTGATCCTATCTATCCTTTCAATACTGCACTGAGCTATGAAATTCTAAACAGATACCGGTCCCCCACAGTCTATTATGACTTTCTATCTTTCAGAGTCAGTTAAAAGGTAATGTTAGGATTACACCTCAAATGCCTATAATCCCTAGTTAGTTCTTCTAATAAAGGAGCTCTTTATCATCCTCTTAGTACATCATGGCGTTGATAGCACTTTGTTTTACCTTATCATTATAACATCATCTTTGAGAAATTCCACTTGTGTCATTACAAGATGATTATGACAGCTTCACTAAGCCTCATTCATGTGAATGAAGAAATTAGTGCCATAAAATTCCTAATAATTATTTTCCAAGACATGTTGGTACTTTTCAAACTTAAACTCATTATACCGATTTGAATCTCACTTCAGCAAATCCATGCAAACTGAGTGTTCTTATTAATGTCAGTCTCATACTACTGACATTATTGAGGTAAGATTTAATCTGAAAATAAATGTGTTAATAAAACCCACATGCATGACTTGAATCTCTTCACATATGTGGCAATAGTGTACATGGATAATACCCTTGGAAAAAATTTAAATATGTTATAGGATGTTAGATTATCAAAATAATTTTGATACTAAATAGTATGTCAGATACTCTGTTAGTTGTTGTCATGCAATAACTTATTTAATCTTCCAACAACAATTTTTGCTGGTGTTTTACAGGTTGCTTAATTAATTGTTAAATGGTGCTGTGATAACTTGGGGTCGTATACTTGGGGTACAGCATGAAGCTTTGAGGGGTATACTAGACAGACTCTCAACTTTACTCTTAGCATTGTCACACTGGTAGGCTAGTCATATTTCCAGCAGTGGAATCCTCCTTCCACTGCATTTATCACCAGAACAAAAAGAAAGAATCATCCTTGTGATTGTTATGATGAGAAATCGGAGCCAATTTGTTTTTAATGCTCTTTTAGGATTGCAAATAAAAAATTTACAGAATATAAAACTTTATTCAGTCAACTTATTATTGTAAGAAACATTTGAACAAATGCATACTTCAATAATTAAAAGCAGAAAGCAAAAATAATTTTTAGGAGTCTAGAGCTATTGAATAAAACCTCTCCATTCTTGATTTTTTTGTCCAGGTTATATTTTTCCAGTGATTGAGGTTTTCTTCTTTTTTTAATTTTTTTATTAATTTAATTTTACATATCAGCCATGGATTCCCACGTCCTCCTTCCTCCTGTCCCCCTTTCCCTCCCCCCAACCTACGCCCCATTCCCACCTCCTCCAAGGCAAGGACTCCCCTGGGGCTCTAGGAGTCCAATTGGTGAGAGAGAGGAGGGATTATATGAGCAAGTGATATTGAGACCATGACTGAAAAAAGCACAGAAACAAATAGCCAAACTAGTGGAAACACATGAACTATGAACCAATAGTTGAGGAGCCCCCATGGATCTTCTTTAAATAACAAGAGATTGCATCTAGACTTTGTATGGAAGCCTGCTACACATGTATTGCATATGACCATGTATGTATGTATGTATATACTTTAACATAATGCTTATTGAAGACATCTTGCTGTAAGCATGAGTTATTTTACGCATTACTATTGAGTGAGCTTTGATTATCACTATGCTATGGGAAATAACTGATTCCTACATTGAATTTCTCCAAATGTCTGCAGAGTTCCTCATCTGCTATTTCTTTCCAATCCTTGTGCCTTGATGTGGGTCATTTTCTTTCCTCCTACTGTTTTCCATGTTGAGGAAACTACTTCTTTAAAATAATTTCTAAGTTAAACATTTAAGTCTTGACTCAAGATCTTAGTTCTTATTTAAGAAATCCAAGTATTTTCCATGGACATATAACTCAAGAGTACTGAAAGTTGTATTTTAAAAATTGTGATGACTTAAAATAGATTCGATAGTTTCCTTTCCTGAGGAATATTTATGTGAGATTTAGAAAGAATCATATTGGGAAGTCATTTAAATAATAGTGGGGAGAGCAGAATAGTTATTATCCTTCAGGCAAAAATTAATCAAGAAAGTCTCCTTTATTCTTTCTGTAGCAATGAAAGTCTATAAAACCTTTGCTGATGCATTAACAAGGTACTTCTTTTCTTGTACAATTGTATTTAATAGCATTAGTTAATGAAATACATGGGATTATAAAGAACAGATTGTTAAACTGTGTAAACAAACTGCATAGTCTATTCTTAAAAGAATGGACTTTGAACTGCTTAGGGGCAGACAATCAGGATTTTAAAAATAGAAATAATATTAGCCCAGTATCTACGTAGAAGATGAGAAGCTTTCTTGTGCTACAGAGGTGCATACCTGTATATAATGGCTCTTGAAAAATGAGTTAGTGTTCTAAAAGTTTAAAATGAAGTAGAACAGAATCATGTGTGGCCTTAGGAATACATGCTTAATTAATAATCCTTTACCTCATGTAACCACATATTGACACTGAAGAAACTTACATTTGTGAGTTGAAGTTATCTCTTAAGTATTCATTTTGGTATCAATAGAAGATCTTGAATGCATTTGTTAGTATAACGGCTCAACTAAAACATAGCTTCAGTTCTTGACTTACAACATGCTTACAAACATTATTAGTTGGAAGTTCTTAGACAAGCAGCCCTCTAGAGTCTAGGCAGTGACAAGGAATCTTTGGCATCTGTGGCTTTTCTTGCTCTGAGGCCTCATTGTCCACACCCGGGCAGTGCAAGGGGCATGCAGCCAGGACACAGAACTTCTCCAATGTCTTTTTATAGAAACAACAGTCATCAGGTACCACTGCATTTCTTTGACTAGAACCCTAACATGAAGAATAAGGAAGCCAGCTGTGTACAATTTAGAAAAGTTATTACAGTGTTCTCTGGTGTTATATACAAGATATATCTAACAGAGAATTACCAAATCAATGAAGCAATAATGCCATTGTATTGATGTAGTAACTACATAATAAATACATTCCTGATGCATCAAATGTAATAAACACAGGGAATATGCATATATATATGTATGTATATATATACATACATATATATATATATATGCAGAGACTTAGCACTTGCATATCTTTTCACAATTTTTTTTACTACATTATAAATCATCTGTTCACTGTCTCTACAATGTTTTGAATATAGGATAACAAGTGGAGCCCTTTTTTAAACCAACTTCATTGATTTGTCATTTCCTAAAAGGTGACAATAATATTAATGAAAACAGTAGCAACATGTATAAAAGTCACTTCTGTGTGTAAAAAAAGATCACTTGGTATGTGGATACGATATCCCGATATCCCATTACCACTTTGAATATTTCTAATTACTATACCCTTACAGTGCATGTCAGGATATTTTTTAATAACAAAATAATTCCATAACCAAATTTGGTTAACGTGAATTTAACATTATTGGAGTTGCTAGTACTATGCTATTGTAAATTCATAGATTATAAGGTAATCTATACATATAAAAATATATATTCAAATGTTATTTTATATCTATATATGTCCATGTTGATAAGTAGATACACACATATATAATATTTTTTAAAGGTTTTAAATGGTAAATGTGATTCCATTTGATTAATCTAATTATGGTGTCAAATAGACATCTGAGTTTGAGAGGGTGAGAGCTTGTATATCTAAAATAGATCTGTTTAACTTTAGATTTTGAGAAGTTCTAGAAGAAAGACATTGAATATATTTTGAAGTTTGCTAACCTCTGTATTTGAGCCTACTAAAAAGATAAATAACTTTTCCTCTGTGTGTTGGTTAAAATGATCAACTACAATGAAGTCAGGTGCATGCAGAGTTTTTCGTGTTTCATACCTATTCATCTGTTTCTCATTTCTATGTAGTTTGCATTCCCTATCTCATTCCCACCATGACTTTACCCCACCACTATTGTTCCTGAAAGTTATTGTTGCTGAGGACTTCTAATGCAGTCTGCATTCAGACGTTGCTTCATTCTCCAAGTCATTTTTTTTTTTTGTTAAACTTTCACAGGAAAAAAAAATGATAGCTAGGTATAAATAATACTTCTTGCTCTGACTAAAAATAATTCAGACACTTTATATCCTTTTTGAAAATTTCAGTCCAATGTGGTGTGAAATTCTGGGCTGAAAATCTGTATTTCTGGTGAAAATACTTATTTAACACAGAAAATGTGGAAGTTGGAAAGTAGTTCTACTTTATGATCTTTTCTAACAAATATTACCTGGAAGAATAAGAAAATTAGGAATTTTGAATTTGCAGACAACTTTAAATTCTCTCAGGCAGTGAAATTCCAATCCCTCCTTAGGAGACAGCTGAACTCAAGACAGTCCTGCATTTTCATAAAATGTCTCTTTTGTTGAAGAAAAATACTTAACTGTGTAAATCATGAACTTGACCATGAGTAAACTCTTGTGGTTTTACAATCTAAGCATTTTAAATTGGGTAGGATAAACATAATGTCTACCATACTCAAGGATAAATATAATAAAATTACCTTGTAGGCATATATAAAATTAAAAGGTTAAATATAGACATTCACAGGATGCCACAATTATCTTCTTATTCCCAGCTAGTAGCCTTAACTCATTCAAAAAGACTGTCTTAAAAATACATCCCTAAAACAGTGCTTATCAAGAATATAATGCATCTTGTTTAAATCACATGAAATTTCAAATTCCTTGAGTAAAAAAATGGGCAAATATCATATCACTTAAGTCTTTACAAATCATATTCTTTCTTAATTATAAGCAAAATAATGAGAAAATATACAAAAATGCTTGATTATGCCAAATTTGAGACACACCAATATTCTTTTTGAAGTCTTTCAATTGTCAGTGTACTCAGTAAAAAATAGCCCCCTAATATGAAGGAGGTAGTAGAATGTTAGCACTTCAGGGGAAAATGGTCCTTCTATACAAATGGAACTTGAGCAACTGTTATAAACAAATTAAGGGTAATTTAAAATATATAAATATCATTTAGTGCCAAGAGAATGCCAATCAAATAAAACCAGTTGACACTCTCTTTAAGACATTCTCTACATAAGTTTATTTTATTATAAAAAAAAACAATTTTCCTAAACTGAATTTTTAACTAAGATTTGTTTTTAATTTTTTTGGAAAAACAATTTTTTAAACACCTGTTTCATCATCATTTCATTCAAATCTGTTGGAACAGCCTCAGAAATATTGGGCACACTGTGGATCTCTTATATAAGGATGCACTGCTTCTAGCCAAGTCAAAAATGCTAAATTTTAGTAAGGAAATGCCTTCATGTCTTTCCAAAAAATGTAAGGAAGACAGAGAATATTTCTGAGGTTTATGGGAAGTCACTGAATAGAATCGTGACTATGACAATGTTCAGCTTAGAGTGAATGGGACAGACTGCATTTTATTGTAAAGGGAGTACAAACACTCAACTACTCAGATCATGAGGGTGAGACTAGGTGACATCTGCATTTGAATCTTCCTCTACCTTTTTACTGTTTGCTTATAAGTGCATTTAATCAATGCATGCCATTGAATATATTATCTAAAAAAAACGTTAATTCCAGATACTATGTATCAGATGGTTGTGAAGAACAAAGCAAATAACACGCACAAATTCTTTTGCATGATGCCTGTCATCTGACCTAGTGCCTTGCAAACACTCAAAGGTACCATTCATCTGCATCATTATTACTTAGGAGTAGGAATAGATACTCTAGACAAATGTGAACACTCCACTGTTTCCTCCACAGGATCAAGGATTTGTTTTTGTAAGTGGGAACAATCTCTCACCAATTTACTGATCATACCTATATTGGTTTTCTGTTACCCTACAACAAATTACCATGACTCTGACATCTAAAAATGACTCAAAGCTGTCATCTCAGTTTCCAAGAACTAGAGGTCAAGGCACCCAAATTCTGGGACCCTCCCTGAGGCTTCTTTGAGGCTTCGACCAATATATTGAGGGCTGCCATCTCTCTATGGCCCTGAGAATTCTCTGGATGATTTAGAAACTGAAATACTCTTCAGTTGTGGATGGAGTTGATTGTTTTCTTCAAGGCCAATGAATAAATCTTTCTCAGGAAAATAATGATTGCCTTTTAAAATTTTGTTTCTTTAAAAGTCATTTGGTTGGTTAAGGCCAGTGCAGGTTATACTTTTTGGTGAACTCAACCTCAAGCATTTGGCATCTTCTTTTCATGTACAGTGTCTCTTTACTGATTACATGAGTCATATTCATCGAACTACAGGTCTTGTCCACTGTGAAGAGAAGGGACCACTCTAGGCTTTTTTTGGGGACCATGTAAGAATTCCACCTACCATAGTCTCTAGACTTTGTCCACTTAATAATGGGCATTTCATCTGACAATTCTGGGTGAAATTTAAGTGTTGAAGCTTAGTAAAGGTGGAAGAAAATATGGGCTCCACATGCAAATGAAGTATCAACAGTTGATATGTTCTGATCAGAATCTCTTGTTACATATCACAAGTCGGATGAAGATTAGCTTGGATATAGCTAGGGGGCCGGGGAGAGTGGGAGCATTGTTAGTGTGAAAGGAGAAGAGGAAAAAGTATCTTTGCTCCTCAACCAGCTAAAAGAATATCTCAAATATTTACTGAAAATTAAGTCTGGTTTGCCTTTGAATGACTTTCAGTTGGAAAGAATCAAACCCTGTGGGGTCTTGATAAGAAAGCTGATCACGTAGCCATCTTTATGTCTCAGGACAATAGATATCTTTACGGTGTTATTCCATTTGTGTTATCAGTTGCAAATAAATTGAAGCATCACTGAATTTGTCAATAGATTTTTCTGTTTGTGGGAACAGCTGAGCCAACCTTAGCCTTTCTTGAACATGAACCTACATATTCAGTTTTAGAACTTTGCCCAGTAGGCACACTTAAGCAGTGTTGGAGAGCACAAAACATGTAGACATGTAGCTGAGAGAAATTGGTAAAATATTTTGACTCTTCCAAAGTATTAGTTCTGTGCTATAGCTACATGGTGTGGTAGGGGTAGGGGTGTGTGCGGACCTGCCCCACCGGGAACTTAGATCACCTGTGAAGAGGTGGCCTGGAAGCAAGGAAAGGCAAGTGCCTGCCGCTCCCCCATTCCCCAGCCTCCCTCTTACCTGGAGACAATCAGACTCAGCGGGGAGTCAAGTCAAGCAAGAACTCGTTTATTGATGGGCAGTAAGCTTCTTTTGTACCAGAAAACCTCCAAACCCTAGAGGGGGGGTGAAGGAACAAACCAATCATTTTAAAGGGCACCCTATTTACAAGTTGTTTATGTCCTGACACTATCTCTTGTTTTTTAGTATCTTCTCCGTAACATAAATAACTTGAGCTAACTTCCTTCCTCACCATTTGTATCCACTCTCTGCGTAGTAAACACCTTAAAGCTTAAGCTCTATTTATCTGAATTTCTTGGCACCCTCTTTGCAGCCCATGTATGGCCCACAGGGGTGGAGAAAGAAACAGAATTGAAACAACTTCATCAACACTGAGTAGACTCAATAAAAATAGTTACAAAAGTAAAATTAAGTCATTTCCAAGCTTCTATCTTATAATTTTAGTTCACACTCTATTGAACTAAGTTCAACTTTTTCATGCATTTTTTTCTGACAAACAAAGTTAGTAAAAATAAGCAAGAATTTTGCTGGTAGAGAGATCTGTGATGATGCTATAGGGCTGTCTCAAGCTTTCTGTGTGATAGTAAGCAAGTAAGAGACAGGCCTTCTTGATGCTACAGTGTTTAAAGAAAAAGCAATCTATAAAACAAGGATAATTGTATCCAGTTTAAGCACTAAGTTGGTAAGAAAATGCACAATAAAATATATGTGATTATATAGAATATGGAAGTGATTATAAATCTTTTTGACAGGGTTATTTTAGAGACAGGGTTTCTCTGTGTTGCCCTGACTGTCCTGGCACTCACTCTGTAGGCCAGGCTGGCCTTGAACTCACAGAGATCCACCTAGTTCTGCCTCCCGAGTACTGGGATTAAAGGCATGTGCCATCATCACCTGGCTGGCATATTATATTTTTTTAAATAAGAGGGCTTTTTAATATATAAAAACAAGTGTCCCTGATGGCTTATCATGGCAAACAGACAATGCGCTAAGAAATCACTTTGTGACTCTGAGAAAGAAGGCGCATGTGGCTGCTGGTTCTAAAGCCACTGCCTTGTCAAAGTTTTTTGACACTGTTCAGTGAACTATCAAGAAAAATGGAATCCAGCATGCATACTCGTATCTCACATATGTAAGAAAGCAAATCAAGCGAACAGGATAAATTTTTTAAAATGACAAATAGAAGGGTTGGAGGTTTGACTGTGAGTGAAATTTGATCTGTCTATGACCTTGCTAGTAGATAGGATCTAAAAACAGAAGATAATACCTTTTTAAAAGTGAACATATTTTATGAACTTTGTCTTGATGTCTACCGTTTACTTCTGTTTGTGTATCAAAATTTTGCCAATGGGGGCTTCCTGCTGTAATGGCCTTCAAGGATGCAATAGAAATGATGTAAATACAATTTTCATGTATGAAAGTATAAAATATAAATAAACTAAAATGATAAAATTAATAACATTCTTTTTTAAATTAATTGATTAATTAATTTTATGTTCATTGGTGTTTTGTCTGCATGTATGTCTGTGTGAGAGTGTTGGACCCACTGGAACTGGAGTTACAGGTGATTGTGAGCTGCCATGTAGATGCTGGGAATTGAACCTGAGTCCTCTGGAAGAGCAGTCAGTGCTCTTAACCTCTGAGCCACTTTTGGCTAAGATCAAGTGTAGTATCTGATCTGTTCTTATCTGTTTAATAGCATTTCTAAAAACGATGCCTAACTAAAAATGAAGGCACAACATTAAAATAAACAATATTAAACTACAACTGGATATATAGGTCAGAGTAGAGCACTGGCCTGAAACACATGAGGCCTGACTTTGATCCCTAGTAATGCAGACATAAGGTTTTAGATATGCATATTATATTTCATATATATGTATATTCTTAATAATATTTGCGACATATGCCATTATATATACTTACATGTATGTCATATATGTATCAATGAAGGTGATTTATTCAGCTATTTATAGTCTATTTCTGTAGAATCCACCTATTTTCTTCATGGCCTATCTATTTTTTTTTTTACCAAATATAAACAGGATTTCACTTAAGATTACCAAAGCAAGTTCAAATATACAGGAAAGTACACAAAATGAACATCAACATCACACAGGCACCATTCCTGATCTGGGCTTTCCTGAGAACAGAATTTTGGGTACAAAAAAATTGGCTAAAATCTCAGCTAAGAAAAGCCAGTTCAAACCAGCCCCACCAATGTGCAACTCACTTTATTTCTTGGCCATTTACTTACTAGACTGTAAATGAAGGATTGGGCTGAGACTTGTCCTAAATCATGCCTGCAGTAAGCTCCTCCCTCAGACGATGCATATGCACAAACAAACCAGGAAGGACTCTGTGAGCTCAACTAGCAGTGTACTTGCCCAGCATTCATAAAGCTCTGAGTGTGGTCTCCACCACCACATGAACCAGGTGCAATGATATAAACCTTCATCAAGGATTAGGTTGGCTAGCAGGGAAATAAAATGTTCTAGGTTGTTCTCAGCTCCTCAGCAAGCTTGAAGATGACCTGAGCTATGTGAGACCCCATCTCAAAAAAATAGACCAAAACAACAAATACCCAAACACCCACTCCCTTCTCTACTTTCTCAAGTATTATAGTTACCTAATGTATCTATTTTGTGGCTTTCATTTAAAGAGAATAAGGAACAATAAAAACATCTCTGGGTAATTATCCAGGTTCCTCAACCCAGTGCACAGAATATTTTGGAGCAGATAGTTCTTTGTAGTGGGAGATATCCTATGGACCATGTGGATTAGCAGCATCTCTGATTTCTGTCCTCTAGTGCAGTGGTTCTCAACCTTCCTAATGCTGCGACCCTTTAATACAGTTCTTCATGCTGTGGTGACCCCAACCATAAAATTATTTTCATTTCTATTTCATAACTATAATTTTACTACCATTATGAATTGTAATGTAAATATCTGAGATGCAGGACCAAAGTGATCACAACCCTCAGATCGACAAACACTGCTTTCATGTGTTATGGTGCTCTTGCAAATCTTTGGAGCCATCTTGAGAAACACTGATACGTATGAACTGGTGTGTTTGTATGAATGATTATACAAATGGCTAATAATGAACAACTTAGTAACAATAGCTACTCTTATATGTTGGGTAATATTTAATAACATCTAATGTGAATATGTAAAGTCAATGATTTTATACTATTAATTCTATATTTTCCTTGGCATAATATACAACAATACAATTTGACCACTGGTCCCTTCTTATTTTGAGTGCAGTGTGGCTATAATCTAAAAGTATAGAGTATTTTCCAAAATTAAAGCTAACGTACTTTGTTGTGTTGCTTGTGGTTCTTGATAAAATCCTGCAAACACAAGCAGTCTGATGTTATTTTTCTGTTTACAGTATTACTATGTTGTTTTGGTTAACAGAATGAAAAACAGCACTGTGATACCACAAGTAAAAATGTTTTATTCTTAGTTTGTTTCATCAATAAAAGCTGACATTTTTGCAAGAAAGATGTTATACTATTGAAATTAACTCTTAGTCAATTGTAAATAATTGTATTATATCGGTATGTTATCATGAAGATTAGAAATCATTTCCTCCAGAATCATGTTTTTGCTTCCTCAGCACTGTTTCAATTGAAAGGAATTTGAATGAAGTGCATCTCATTACTAACATAAAGTAGATGGAGCTTGAATAATTTTTATATTTATTTTCCATGGATGGCTATTACATTTCTTATCCTATCTATCCAAATTTTATAAAATAAATTGTTTTAATCCATTCTTTGGAGGGGAGCAATGAATTTATTTTTGCAAAAGCTATGCATCTGAATATATTGTAATATGCACAAAGCTCTGTTAACGCAGTTATTTATATAAAAAGTGTAGCTGCCTTACCTTTTATTTAATTTACATACTCTATTTACTTTCTGACAGGTTCTTCTCCTTGCATTTTTATTTACATACCAAAAATGTCTTTCTGGATAAGTCAACTAAAGCTTGGGTGAATGCACAATCTGACACCCCATAAAATGTCTTATGTGTTATATGCTTTATATGAATTTTTGAGCTACTAATATAGAAGTTTGAAACTGCTTCATCAATGATTTTTCTACAGCAACAGCATGCTTCTTAAGTATGGTGGTGAAGAGAATATTGTCTTTTTCTGAGATCATGTCTAGGGAGGATTATAAAACTCATTCTCAGTCTATTTGTTTCAAGTTAGAAACATAAATAACTAGCTATATTTAAATATCATTGATATTTTATTTAAATTATTATGAATTTTGCATCATTCGAGCACTGTATTTTGACACTCAGAGACTTTTGTGTGATCTAAGCAATAAAATATTTTTCTACTCACTTGTTGAAAACAACAGTTTTCTTAGCTGTTTTATAAGAAGTGATGGGGCCACATGCTATCAAGTATCTAGGACATGGTGAATCAATTCAATGATGGACAGTTTTAGAAATACAAACTATTTTATATTTCTACTCTGCCTACCCTTTTCTTGTATATAGCGTCTGTAAGTATGGCTTGTATTTGTGTAGCCTACCATTCATATTCTTATGCTCTCCTGATATAAATAATTTGAAAAATTTCATTCAGTTTCCCAAATTATTCTAGTCATTATGGATGATTCATGAGAGGATTAATCTCTTGGATGTGACATCAAACTAGAGAGGAAAGACACTACCTATCATATCGTCTGCAGTTAAGAACATGCTGCATATCTTTAAGCTTTACTTAAAGTACTTATAGTAATTGAGTGTGCATGCTCAGCTCCGTTAAAACCCAAACAGCAATATGGGAGAGTGTGGTTTGTTTTTTAAATGTGCAAGGCAGGAAAATTAGTGAAATCTGTTTAAGTCACAAAACTGCCTCATTCAGGACTCAACTCAGCAGCATGAAAAAGTAACTCAAGTTAACTGTACTCTTAGCATATGTCTAAGCTCGCATATTCAATTCACTTTAAATTCCTCCCTTCTCCCTTGGATCTGACTGCAAAGAAAAGAAATACAAAGATGGCAAATAGGTTTAGTCATTCATGAGCCCCAGCCTTTCTTAAGGCTTTCAGGATGAAAATGTTCCTGGCTGAGGCCACATACCCTTGCAGACTTAGTGGTGACACGGATGGCGAATTGTTAGGCTTCATTACCACCTTCCGCTGTCCTTTCTGACACTCCACCTGTGTAGCTGCCGCTGGCAGACACGATGGTACACATGCGGATGGAGAGAAGGACATTGTGATTTTATCCATACTAGGAAAATTTGGAGGAAGAAAGAAGACCAAATTAGTGAACAATAGATTAAGGTATTATACAGAAATTGTGGTTGGGTGACCTGAATTGTACCATAATCCTAAGATTACATATTTGGAAAAAAAAATATGATGTCCCTATAATGGGGTATCATTATAAGAGGGTATTACTGAATATGAGCTGTGTGGCAGCATGCGATAGTTTTCTGTGTGTCTCTCAGCTATCAGAACAGATCTCAGATGCACTGAGGAGCACCACTGAGGAATTAGTCTTCATTTATAATCAAACATTCTTGAATAATATTCTCTTCCAGTTTTTGTTTTAAAGGCCTAACATTTGATCGTATGTTTTCTTTAGTTAACTTTCTATATTATATGGCAATCTCTGCAGTTATTTTTTCAAAGAGAAAAGAGAAAAAAAAAAAAGCATGCTCAAAAAATGTAGAAGTTATTTTTGCAGTAACGTATGTCATGATTTTTAAACATTCAGGCCTTTAAACTTTTTTTTTATAGTGTATATTCTTGCCAATCCCAGCACAGTTCTACAAAGTAAAATATTTGGCAGTGAATTCATATTAACAGATGGAACAAGAAATTAACACGTTTTTGCTTCGCTAATTCACAGTTCCTTTAATACGCTAATTCTAAATCACCTGTTCTGACTTTGACAGGCTACAGACACCTGTTTGGGGTAATATTCCACAGCTAATTATTACATGAGAAATTCAGTTTCCAACAAAAGGGTTTCTGCATGAATTTGTCATAGTTAACAAATTAGTAATATCATCTAAATACAGATATATCTCTGATGTCTTCATTTAAATGCACTTAATCTCCTACTTATCTCGAGAGTGATACGTGAGCACAAGGCTGTCCTCTTAGTTTAGAATTCTGTCTGTCACACTTTACACCACAGTTGCACTGATCAAGTCAGAATGTTCTTACCAGTTGCAGCAATTTACGGTAATACTATATTCTAAATCTCAGGAAAGGAGGCTAGAATGTTCAAGTGACTGGAAAAATTCCTAAGTATATGTTAAAAATGACTCAGGAGAGTTAAAAGGAAAAGACAGATGAGAGAGAGAGAGAGAGAGAGAGAGAGAGAGAGAGAGAGAGAGAGAGAGAGAGAGAGACTTAGCTTTAAATAAACAGGAAGTTCACTGAACTGAAGAGTTTGAAGTCCAACTGGCATAGATGAAGCCCCAAAGGAATATTTGCTAAAAGACAAGCCACTAAATAGTGGCAGGAACTTCATGCAAAGAAAATCCCACGCCCACCCTCCTCATATCTGAACCTCTTTGCACTTTGTTTTCTGCAGAACTGAGTTTTTTATTTTTTTTAACTCTTACTCTTGTCCCCAGTTACATCCAAGTGGTCATTTCCCCTCTCTTGCCTTGGAATGGTGTCCCTTACAAAGCCAGTTTGCTTAGGAGTCTGCAGGAAACCGGTGTTATAGAGGAGCCTGTGTCTGGGGAAGGGGGAGGGGGAGGGTAAGTTGATGGCATATGAAAGCAAAAATCAGAAACGTAAGGTTTTTAGATGTTTGTAACATAATGACAGATGCTGAGGTACAGTCTCTCTTCAGGTTTGCCAAAGGTTCCATTTTGTGTGTCTGTTTTTTGAGTCTCTCTAATTGCTGTTCAGCTTTCTCTGTGGCTTTGCTAATGTGTCTTCCTTAGCCACGTTAGGGAAGGAGAGAACTTGTCGTTTCTTTAATTAACCTTTATATCTTAGTACCAGATAGCAGAGTTCACCAAGCAGGCACACTTCAAGATTCATGCTGTTTTGCTCTGATTTTTAAGAGTTATTGTACACTGGATATTTTTTAATGCCTTTTTATGTTGTAAGACTTAAAATGGATAAGGAACAAGAGTGTTATTTTTTTTTTACATATACACCCCGTGTAATTTTGTTGTTTTTCTTTCAATTGCTACTCTACCAAGCACACGGTATTTCTCTCAAACCATGCTTATGACATTGCTATTTGCAGAGATTTAACTGGCAGCCCACCCCAGGAAGATAAAATCCTGCTGCATCCAAGTTCGGTTCCCTCCTACACCCACACCTGAAACCGTATTTCTGCCAGAGCCTACATTCTGCTAAGGAAGAAACCAATCTTTTATAATATTTCAACATACGTGAATTTTATTTTATTTTTAATTAAAAAATACATTTCTCATCCAAATATGCTGGATGACATTTAAAGCTAGAAAAGAGTTTCCAGCTAACTCACCTTTACAATTAACTCTTATCAGAATAGACAGTTTTCTCCCTGTACCTTGACTGTGTGGGACTATGGCATCTCTGGTGAGTGAAAGTCACGATGATTACAGGCACCAAAGCTTTTGGCTGTATGCAGAGGCACACTGTCCCATAGGATCTTCTCAGGACTCAAGGTTTGGAAGAGAGCTACTAGTACAGAATTGGAGTGAGGTCTGTTTTTATTTTCAGTTGATAACATACTCAAAAGCAAATAGAACTTTCTGGTCTTTAAAACAGAAGAGACAGGTCTTAGGAAGCTTATATTTTTCTGAAAACAGTTTTAGATGACTATTTGCCATTCTTAAGGTAGATTTTAATGTAAATGGTTAAATGGCCCAGCAAAAGTGTGTTTGCCATTTGTATAGAAGAAAAAATTCTTTTAAAAGTTTTCATGATGATTGACATTACAATGTGATTTCATGCATTGATCACAGACTAAAACAAATCCACCATTTAACAGAAATCTCAATAACTCCAATGCATCCAAACTTAATATTATCCTTTTGTGTCATGCAAGAAAATCAACATGATTTCACTATAAACCAACCATATACATGTGTATTTGTTTGTATTTATGAATACATATGTATGTTTGAAGGCAGCTACTTATTCAGAAAGGGTTATGCTTTACCAGGTGAATGTGCATTACAGGAACAATAACATTACTGTCAATATTTTTTCTGAGCAAGTAAAATGTCAATATATCAGACTTAAATAAAGGAAAAACATTTATATAACTATCAGATGCCATTAACTGATAGTCACCACTCCAATCCTTATGTGTATTTTGAAATTGCTTTCTAGACATAGAACCTTATAGTCTTACATTTAGAATTTTATTTATAAAATACACTGTAAAAAGAATTAGATAGTATTCATTGTAAAAATCTAATTTTCTTGTAATCTTAGGCCAGTTTTGCTAATATATCATCTGTCTTAGAATTATGGTAGTGTTTTAATAACATCAGCTTACAGAGACACACATGTGGCCCTCAAACACAGCTATACTTAAGACTCAGGAGGTCTTTCTGAAATTAGGAGAGGGAAGAACATTTGCTATGTTGACCGGGGTGGGACACAGGTCCCCATGTACTACTTTAGATGTAGGAAACAATATCAGCATGCTACAATTTCTGCCAATCAGAAACAAGGGTTCTAGGACAGTATTAGCCATCATTATGTAAATATTTGGACCGAAAAGAACACTGCTAAATCTACTCTTTTCAACATTTTTAACCTGGACAATGATCTGTCATATTTACATTCTAAAGTGACCTTCACCTCCTAAAAATAAATACATATTGTGTTTACTTATAAACATCACATGCATTTTTTTTTATTGGAAAATGGTCCAAATGGAGCATTGTTTAAAGAAAATTCTAATACTTTCTGCCTAGTTTGGTTAACAAACCATGGTCTGCATATAGAACTGCAAAAAAGGGATATGTGTGCATAAATAACTTTTTAGGGAATGTCTGCATCTGGTCTAGGAAATGCGCCATGTATGAGCCTGCATCATCATCAAAAACGCTGAGAGCCTGCTGTCAGCCACTGTGATAAACAAAAGTTCTAAAGGAGGGCAGGTAAAAGACGTCACAGACACATACAAATGCAACAGAGAAAGGAGTAAAAATACAGGCACCACAAAGCACAAAAACCAATTCTTCTTGAGTTAAAGATGACTTCAGCAATGGGAAGCAGAAGAAGGGAGGCCACCTCTGACAAGTAGACAACATGGTGTCGGTGTTATCACAAGGGCCAGTGGCCTTCAAGAGGAAATGTGAAGTGTTTATTCACAAATCTGAGCTTGCCTAGAACCCATAGTTAGAAAGATGACTAGAAACTATTACATGGTGGATTTATCTCCAAAAAAAAATATTTCTGCCCTACTCTATAAACTGTTTATAAGAAACTAAGTTTTGTTCTGAATGACTGCATAAAAGGGTTCAGGTAGCCAATGTATGATGGGGTGAACAGGACGAAGGAGAGACTGCTATATTGGCACTTATATCCACTATATTGACAATTGTGTCATACCTGGAAGCAGTTTATTAAAGTGTGGCATTAGAAGATAAAATAGCAAGTCAACTAATAATATAGAGGAATTTAAAAAGCACCTGTCAAAGGAAAAATTATAATAGTAGTTATTACCAATGTTTTCAGTGCATGGCACATGAAACACTTACAACACATTCTCATGGCTAGAATATGAGGCACTGACCAAATATGTAGAAAACTTTCTTCTAGAGTAGGTCATCATTCTATGCCCATTTAAGACTCAAACCGCAGGACTATGTCTTGGCATTGTGGTCCTTGTAACTAGAAACTAAAAACAGGAGTTTATCTTCACCCACTCAAGCAGAGCTATAACTTCAAGATAAAAGGCCTGTTTTTCAAATAGCCAACTGGAGGGTTTTTTTTTCCTGTTCTCCAGAACCTTTGTCAGCTAGGCAGCAAGGCCCTCATACTCACAAATTTTAGATTGTCATTATTCTTTTCCTGAGTGAAAGTGCTCCTAACTAAAAATGAGACAATCAAAGTCAAGCAGGCTAGTTCACCAAGAGGATTATTAAATCACAAACTGTGTGGCTGAGTGGAAAATCAGTACATACAAAAGGACTGTCTTTCCCTCAGTAGTTAATGTAGTATCTTTCCCACAATGATGCTGATGCTCAGTAGTAACTTTTCAAATGAATGTTGTGACCATTGAAGTCGCAAGTGTCAGTTTGGGACTGCCACACAATATTTTCTAGTGTTGGGCCTCAGCTGTAAAACCAAGAAAAGTTCCTTAATCTCTAATCCATCCATTTTTCTTCTGATGGATTGAATAGTAATCCCCCAACCCCACCTTTAGGCCACAACACTAAACTTAGCAATCTGCCTCTTGCCTTCCAGTCAACAATTTGTTTGTTATTTATTATAATGTATTTCACAATGTTACAGTTTTGTCTGATTGATGGCTCTGTTTTCTTTGACTTTTTTGGACTTTTTATTGAATATCTGAAAAATATTTGTTTATTGGATTCCACTTTCATCTGATTTAATGCCACTAATTTATATTTTAAGTAATGTAGTGTGTTCCCAAACCACACGCTCTTCAACGTCTACTCCTCTTATATTGCTTTTGTGAAAATCTCCTCTTTCAATCTGTGCCATAAAAATGTTTCTATCTTTTGCGTGTTTTGTCAGTTGCCCAAGGTATTGTAATCATAATTGGATTAGAAAACTCATCTTTATAGGTCCTTTTATGTGTTCTGTGCACTTATGGTTTTCTGTAAACAAACATAATAAATAACAGGTGGATAGCTAAATATATAACTCATGGGAATCAGGCATTTCAAAGAGGAGGAAAAGGCTATGTCAAAACCACTCTTTTCGTGCTGTGCTGAGTCCAGTAAGAATCCAAATGCTCCTCAGCTGTTATGTTTCATCAACTAATGCCTGCTAGTTACTAGTAAATCAAAAAATAAACATTTCTACTTATCAACTACAATTTTTTTCTCAGAAATGTACTGCCATAGGTGTCATGATAACTGCTAACTATGTTTTATAACATTAACCATTAAACCTCTCCTCTGTCCTTGTTCCTACCTCTGTCTTGATAGATAGACAGGTGGATCAGATGAGGGAGGTGAAACTGTGGGTGCCAACCAAAAGCAGAGTCTAAGGTTTCCAATGACACATTGCGTGATTCAACTGTATCATTCTCCTCTCCCTGGGTTCTGCTTCCCAGCAGACAAAGGGGAGATGAGGGGATGGAAGCGAAGAATAGTCATGGCCTGCAGTGGCTGCCAAGCTGAGAAGAGCTCTTCTAGATTGGAAAACTGTATTGACTGTTGGCTTGGAAGTAACAGCAGTGAGAAGATTCCCAGTATCAAAGCTGGTCATCCTGATTATACTAGTGCAGAGCTGGCCTAAGGCTGTAGAGAGAATTTCTCCTAGAGTGTTATCATTGACTTCTCTCTTCACTTGGCTACAGTCTGAGAGTAAGAAATAAGAAAAATGATATAGGCTAGTCACTTCTCTCATTGCTGTAACAAAATACATGACAAGCAGCAACTTCAGGGAGGAAGGGTTTCTTTTGCCTCACAGTTCAAAGGGACACAGGAAGTCAAAGAAATCATGCATCATGGTTTGGAAGGCATGGATACCAAGAACCAGTCTGACGGGTCCTATTGCATCTGTCGTGAGGAATCAGAAAATGAACAGGAAGTAGAGTCAGGGTTAAAACAAGCAAACAAACAACAACAAAGAACTCCTTCAACCCACCTTTACAGGGATCTACTTCCTCCAGCCAGATACCAGGCTACTCCTAAACATTCAGCAGCTTTCCATATAGAGCCCCCAGCTGGGTATGAAGTGTTCCATCCAACACAGGCAGCTATGGAGAAAATTGCTTGTGTGGGACAGCTGCATTGCCCTCAGGTGTTAGAAGCAGTGAGGCTTGCCTTTAAAATCCCTAATGACACTAGTTAAGATGATCTTTAAAAAAGAAATTGAATATTCACAATGTCACAGAGTCTGTGCTAACAACTGATTTATTACAAATGACAGTAGATTTCTCTGGCAAAGGTAGGTATCTTACATATAGCACCTGGGGACAAAAGGCCACTGTTCAGAGCCTGATAGCAGAGCTGGGACACATTTCAGTGAATTTCTAATCTTAGAAGTTAACAATGTTTATGATTGTCTTTGGGAGAACTGTATGAAGAAATATAAATGTGAAGGAAAGTTCAGGGCTGTGTTCAGTGCTGGCTCAGAGATCTAAGGTTTAAATCTTAAGTCCACACTTACTGACTTTAGTTTAGCTATGCCTCTTGTTATAAAAGAACCCTAAGGATGCTCTGCACACATGGGCATGCCTTCCTATAAACCTGTAGGAAGAAGCCCACTTACAGAAAATCATTTATTTCTTTAGGTATAATAGCTATCAAAGTTAATATATGTCTACTTGTTTGTTTCTCTATTGTTTTCTTCTTTCTGGGAATTGTGACACATTTTTTTGTAGACAAGAAAAACAGTCTATGGTTTTCTTTTAATGTTCACATAACACCTGAGGTGAATCACCTGTTAAAATGTCTTTGATGAACTGCCACCAGCACAGAAGGTCTGACATATTCTCTATGGAAAATAATCCTTATGGCTTCACAACCTAATACTTGCTTATGTTGCATTTTAGTGAAGGAATACAAGGAGAGTAAATCTGACTTGTTTTTCAGGTTTAAGTATCTACTGGTACTTCTTGTACTGCATCTGAATGTGGACACTTAGCTACGAAAGTCTGTGCGTTGGTTTTGAAGCAATAATCTTAGGTTCAGTTTGTGTGCTGGTCCATTGTGTAAATATGACTTTTTAAGCCATTTAGCATTTCATCAAAGTAGCAGGGCCCTTGATTTTCATTCATCCATATGAAAACAATTAGGAAAAAAATGCCACTTATCTTAGACTGTATTTGTCAGATTTTCTTCATCAAACTTGGTAAGTACAGATCTCTTGACATTCTGATGAATTTTCATCACTCTGTGGTAAACCTAAGTGACTAGGCTGTGGCCCGTGAAGAGCTTTTGTTTCTGTGTGACATTAAATGTTTTTTTTTTATTTTTTAAAAAGACATGATTATAATGAATATTCAAAATGAGATTCATCCTCTGGCATGTACAGCGTGGGTCAGAAGTCGTGGTTAGAGAGGAACACTTACTAGTGAATCTCAAGGCTTTATTATTTCTTATAAATTCCCTTTTTTCTCATGCTTCAGAGATGTAACTATCAAAGAGGAAAGCTGGCTAAACATATACCCTCTTCAGTTTACCTCAGCAGCTTTAAAAATGAGTCTCCTGTGTAAGTAATTTAAAAGTTAGTGGAGCTCCCTAGCTGGATACTGTCTTGACTCAAGTTTTCTTAGACCTTATGTTTAAGACAGCTTGAAACAGATGTTATAAATGAAGAATAATCAGTCACCATAGTTCAGAGCATTTCTTCAAATACTCTTCATTTTCTGGTTCCAGCAGAATTTTATTTGCTCAAATATAAATCCTTTTTTGTTTAATACTCTAGAGCCTCATCCTCAACAAAACACATTTTACTACAATTGTTTTTATAACCTGTCACTGCTTGATGATGATAAATGGAAAGTGATTAAGTATATTGTTTGTCAGATTTCTTCTTTTGCAATTCAATAAATATTCCCAGAGCCCTGGCTTGTCACCTTGCTTACAATGATTATCAAACAGCAAAGACTTGAAATCTAGGAGGAAAACTGGTGTTTATCTTGGTTGTATTTTTTCCCCTGAAGATAAAAATATGAATTGAAACTTTTGGTGCTTACAAGATAAATTAATTACCTAGAGATATTAAGTCATTTGTTTCATGTATAGGTACCAAAAAAAATTAAAACCCCACCTTGAGATTGTAATTTTATGGGAAGTCTCTATCTATAATGGATGGTACCTTCATGTTGGATATACTTTCATGAATTAAATAATTGACTTCCATCTATAATGCTACTGAGTGAAACTTTGCTTCATTTTTTATTTATTAAATGCCAGAAATAATCATTAGTGAGAATGATGACCCCTGAAAGGCACAGCAAATGTGGAGCCTTTGTGTATCATTTGCTCGATCTTTACATTTCCTGAAATATCCACCCTCTATGTTTGTGTCCCTAAATTGTCAATAGCCTTGATTCAAATAATAATTTTATCATTTAACTATCCATTTATAAGCTTTCTAATTTTAGAGTGGTCTTAAGAGTCCATACATATTTATTATGTCAAATATGAAGTCAAGGAAGGCTGTAGAGACAATTAACCAATGGGAAAAATACCACTGGGAAGTGTTTCAATGAATCATGTGGCACTCTATAGTTTTCAAGGTCCGTTTCTCATCTAAGGTTTCTGTTGTACTTTTTCTAGTGAACAGATGTGTAAACAATCAAAAAAATTATTTCTAGTTTTTGATGAAAAATTTATGTAGTAGATTCTAAAGTTCATTTATAGAAATAAAGGAGTGGAAATTCAGGGATTTTGTATAACTTTCCCTAAGTCATACAACTGAAATGTAAACATACATTGTAGCAGGAATCTTAAAAGTTCTTATTAATAAAACCAAACCCGAGGTGAGTTATTGTAGTCCATGCTGGTAGATCAGAGAGACAGAACAAGCCACAGCTATCTCCTCTCGCCGGATCCTCAGCTGGTCTTGTCTCCTCAGACTGGAGGCCTGAGTCCTCATCCGGAATGGGTCTCAGCTGAATTACTGCTCAAAAGCCTGAATGCTTAACCAGGCCAAATGCTTAACCAGCCAAAAAACTTCTAGTTTCTGGTCCTCACGCCTTATATATCTTTTTGCTTTCTACCACCACTCCCTGGGATTAAAGGCTGGCTTTCTGGGATTAAAGGCGTGTCACCATGCTTGGCTATTTCCAATGTGGCCTTGAACTCACAGAGATCCAGAGGGATTTCTATCTCTGGAATGCTAGGATTAAAGGTGTGAGTGCCACAATTTTCTAGCCTTTGTATCTAGTGGCTGTCTGTTCTCTGACCCCAGATAAATTTATTAGAGTACACAATATTTTGGGGAACACAATACCACCACATTTCCTCTCTTTTTGTCTAAAATTAAAAAAGCTTATAACTAATACAAGAAAAACTATCTTCAATAAGTATATGCAATATACAGTCAAGATTACATTAACAATGTCTAGTCCATTAACATTTGACAGATCCAGACAAAAAACTCCATTATATATTAACAATGTCCAGTCCAGTAACATCTGATAAACTCAGACCAAAAAATTTTCATTACTTATTTTATTTAAAACAAGTAGTTCCTTTTTAAAAGTAGATTCCATAATCTCCCTTTTTATCTTATCATATCCAATACATATACCTGGGTAGATGATGCATGATTGAGAAAGAATTAGAAACTTTTTCATAAGCTAAAACTCTCTCTCTCTCCCCTCTCTCTGTCTCTCTCTCTCCCTCTCTTTCTCTCTCTGTCTCTGTCTCTCTCTCAATATCTCTCTGTCTCTCTCTCTCTCCCTCTTTTTCTCTCTCTGTCTCTCTCCCTCTCCCATCTCTCTCTCCACCAACCTGACCAACCCTCTGTATCTTTTATAATCTAGTCTAAGTCTCTTTTTAACATGGTCCTCTCCAGAAATTAAAACTTATTTCCTGAATTAGTTTTAATAACTCCTCTGGACATTTAATCAGACATTATACCTCCAAATTATTTCTGAATGGAATTTTCTAATTGTGAATTTCCCCCCCATGATATGGAATGAAAGCAACTTAACAGTTTGTTTCTACATACATGTACCAATATTTCCTCTGATTCCTGATTATGTAGGTTTGCCTTCTCCAGTGTTTAAGCAGTTGCAATGTTTAGATAAGGTTTGATAAGTGTGGTTGTTGGAATGAAAATGACACCCACAGGCTCCTAGGGAGTCTCACTGTTAGGAGGTGTAGCCTTGTTGGAGGAAGTGTGTCACTGGGCATGGGCTTTGAGGTTTCAGATGCTCAAGCCAGCCCTAGTGTGTCTCTCTCTTCCTTCTGCCTGCTGATCTGAAAGTAGAGCTCTTGGCTCCTTCTCTGGTACCATATCCCTGTGTATTGCCATTTTCCCCACAATGATGACCATGGACTAAACCTCTGAACTGTAAGCAAGTCCTAATAAAATACTCTCCTTTACAAGCGTTGCTGTGGTCATGGCATCTCTTCACAGAAGTAAAACCCTAACTAAGACAATAGGCGAATGTCCAGAGGGCCTCCACTCTCTACCACCTGTTTTTACCCCCGTGGCTACTTACATTAAAAGCTATGGTTATAAAAGTGGTTACATTTTAAAGTAACACTGAGTAGATTTTTTTTTTATAAACTGGAACATGCACTATTCTAATTAAGGCTATTATTGAGAGCAAGACTCATTTGATTATGCTATCTCTTTAAAAGGGTTCAGATATGGCAGACAGCATTTATATTGGCCTTAGACCAGCAAAATAGCCATGCTGTGAACTGAGTATAGGGGGAGGCAGCTCTCCTAAAACATGTTCACTTAAAGGGATACTACAGTATCTTAAATATTCTAATTATAGCCTGTGAGATCCTGAATCAAGGACCCACTTACTATTCTAACCTCAAAAACACATTGAAATATAAAATAAAAATACATTTTGGCTTTGAGCTGCTAAGTCATTGTCAGTTAAATGGCTACAGAAATTGCTATGCAACATGACATGGCATGTTTTACACAGACTTATATGTCACACACACACACACACACACACACACACACACACACACATACATATGTAACTTGCATAAATTATTCACTGTAGCTAGAGTTTTCCTGCCTTGCCCACAGTCAGGACAAATCTTTGTCACCTGCCAGTCCCACAGCTGCTCAGACCCAACCAAGTAAACACAGAGACTTATATTGCTTCAAACTGTATGGCTGTGGCAGGCTTCTTACTAACTGTTCTTCTAGCTTAAATTAATCCATTTCCACAAATCTATATCCTGCCACACGGCTCGTGGCTTACCGGCATTTTCACTTGCTGCTTGTCCTGGCAGTGGCTGGCAGTGACTCCTTCTGCCTTCCTGTTCTTTTATTTCTCCTCTCTGTTAGTCCCGCCTATACTTCCTGCCTAGCCACAGGCCAATCAGTGTTTTATTTATTGACCAATCAGAGCAACTTGACATACAGACCATCCCACAGCACAGCCAAGTGCAGACCATCTCAGACACCTGCACTCAGGCCCGTGGTCCTAATCATCCTCTATGCAGACCTGCTGGGTAAAGCCACGAGGAAGCCAAGAACGGGCTCCCACAGGACATACAGAACATTCCACAGCAATTCATACATACAAAACTCTAATGTCTAATTTAGCAACAGTAGCATTGCAAACTCAAAATTTTAATTGTAAACTTTCCCTAAAGTTTTAAAATCATTCTATAAAAAGTTCTAAGGGAGCATATCTTAAAGAATTTCCCTGCTAATTAAGAATAATTTCAAGATAAAAAGGAAATTGACATTAAACTTCAGAGTTTAGTATCTAATTGTCAAAAATAAAAGAGAAAAATACCTAATATAAGAAATGACCTACTGGATCTATGAAGTACAAATTTTGTACTAAAAATTCAATGGTTCAATATTTCAATGTATCCGCCCAAAATCTATAGAGATATTTTTACCACTCATTTTCAAAAAATGCTTCAATGAACAGCACAACATTACATAATAGAAGCAAAATCCTCAAGTATAATACACACCTATGAAACACCCATAGTAACTAGTGTTACATTTGTAAGTAGTTCATAAATATCCATTATTCCTAAGTCCCTATCACTTTACAGTTGAATAAATCTGTTTTTTTTCTAGGCTCTTGGGGACATTGTAGAAGGGCAATGGAAGATGGTGAATCATGTCCCCAGAGTTCCGAAGTAGCACATGTATAATAATGCCACAGTGTTTGTGCAGTTTCAACATATTATCCAAATAGAATTATGGCTTTTTTTCTAATTCAATTTTCCCTCAAGCTTTCATTTCTCCATCAGTGATATATTGGAAAACTACTCGAGGCAAAAAATATATACAAGATGAGTTGTAATTTCCCATTTCTAAAGTAATAATGCTTATTATGTAACTTTCAATGTCCCCAGATCAATTTGGATATCTGTAAAAGAAGTCCTCACTGTATATTAGTGCAAGTATACTACACTATATGTATGCCCTCCTTAGGTTTCCTTCAGGACTTTCCCCTAATTATTGCTGAAGTGGTATCACTTTCTCCCTAAACAGATTTCTTTTTGATTTGGGTTGTAAGTTGATGTTATCATTAAACTGTTCCTTAAATACAGCCCTTCTCATTTATCATATATCATTATTTTGGTTTAAAAGGACAGAAATCCCACCTGCTTCAAAACTGTTGGTGGAGTCAGATAAGCATTAAGAGCGTTGCTTGCCAGCAACCCTCACACAAGCTATAGTTGTCCTCTACATCCTTGTAACACATACTAACCGAGTATATACCAGCTTAAGGAATTACATTTTAAGCAACAGATATTTCATTATGTGGTGCTCTTGGGGCCATTGTAACCAACTGCCTTTAAGAGTTCATGGTGAAGTTGTCACTCTAACCCCGCTGTTGGGAAAAAAACAAACAAAAACAAAAAACCCAGCATCTTCAAAGATCTGAAGTATGCCATGGACTAAGACTCTTCATGCTGTGATCTAACTATAGAGGTTGTTTCCGTCTTCTCAAGTAGACTGCCTGAGCAATATTGAAGACGTGTGAGTGGTTTCTTTTATCATAATCAAAATAAGCACACAATTCATAGTAGTTACTCAAAATGGTTTCTAATTATCACTTAGTAAGAGAATATATAAGTGGGAATATGGTAAAAAAAAAAAACTTTGAGGAGGGAGGAGGGAGCATCTGTGATTGGTATGTAAAATGAATAAAACAATTCCTTAAGAAATAAAAAAAAAATCACAGGCAAAAAACAAACAAACAAAAATTTCATAGTACATTCATGTAAGGATTATATGGTTGTCTCTCCCTTCAGTCACCAATCTAAAGTTTCTAAAAGAAGTATTGCTGAAATTACAACTATTTGCTTTTAGGAAGTATGTAAGAAAGTCTGAAATGTGCTGACACTTAGAAAGGCTCAGCTCTCGGGGGTGAAAAGGAGTCTGACTGATATTTTAGCAACAGAGCAACAGTTAATAATATTTCTTAAGTCTGACCTCAGGTTTAAATTGTGAGTCATTGTTATAAGCTTCACACCCCATAAATGTGTCAGCCTGTTTCCACTATGCAACGCTGGTTCAATGAAGAGCAGTTTCACAAATCATGTCTTTCCTAGAGACTGTCTGCCCCTTCCAAATCATGTTTCCTGTATAGAAACCACCTTCCAGGAGCTAGCTGACATGAAACCTACCAAATAATAACGCAGATGTTTGAGTCAATAAAGGGCTCATCTCTCTTTCAGTCAATTTTTACATTGATAGATACAATTGTAGCCTCTTCACCCATTTGTTCAATCCTAGATGACAATATCCATTCAGACAAAGAAATACAACACATCGTAGGGACTGGGCATGCAAATGCGTTATTTCTTCTCTTTGAAATAAGAGAGGGGAGTTGAAACTATAATAATGTAATATTGTTGCCTACAGCTAATGGCAGCTGGAAATTCTCTAAAGGGTGTTTGTCCTGATGCAGAGATATAGCTGGCTTTCATAAAACCAGAGATACAAATGTCCTCATATTTAAAAAAAAATGTTTGATAAGATCATAATCTGCCATACATTTCTGTTGAGATATTTTATGTTGTGTGCTGTATTTAATAGGCCTATTCACAAATGGAACAGCATGGGAGGGGAAAAAATGAACATCGCTTTGTAATAAGACATGGAGATAAACTATCCTAAATTATGAAAGCTTCCAGACTCATATGACTTTTTTAATTCATGGCTTTTCTATTCAAACATTTTGACACTTCAAGTGGCTTTGATGGCATTCGTATGCATCCATGGGCGTGTTTGTCATGGCGTACTCACCTTTGGTGCTATGCAGATAGCTTGTGTTTGTTTGGCTAGCAGTGTTCCGGAGATTGTAAAGTCTTTACACCAGTGTCTAGCATTGCCTTCAGACACTTTTGAGAAACTTGCGGGGACTCTCCACCCAAACTTGAGGCAGTGATAAGAATAAGTGTCAAATATTATTAGTTCTGGAATCCAACCACTAATTTTTGTTTCAACTGCAAAGTGCACATAGAAACCTTGGAACATTTCCAGTTATCTTCTTCACTATCATTTACTCCTTAAAGCTCAGAACAGACATTGAAAATGCAAAAAAAAAAAAAAAAAAAAAAAAAAAAGGAAAAAAATACACCACCCTATTGGGGCTGCAGATGTGGTTCACACCATCAGAAGATGAGTTCTCACTGCCTTCTCTGGCAACCTGAACAAATGCATTCTGTATAATTAAATAAGGGAGCAGCTTAAAAATAAAAATACACCATCTTTGGCAATCCTTTGTGAATAATGGAATAAGAAAGGGGAAGAAGAAACCAAATGTGATTAGTGGTTGCTCCTTAGCAGAAATTTTCTCCACCTCTAATTTGACTTTTCTGAAAAGCTTTAATGAATACTTTCCCCAGTGATGCTGTTTGCTGTTTTAAACATCATCACAGTCTCTTTGTGGTGCTATTACGCTATGAAGACAACACATAGACGAACGTCGTAGGAATTCATGTGTTTGTAGGCATAGCATTCTCTTCCTGTCCAGCCTACCAGATCTTCTGAATAAATATTAATGTTAACATGGTTTCAAAAGAAACTAGAATTTTCACAGGGGGACTTTACGAAGAAGAAGACTTGGAAGGCAACTGAAAATAGTATATCAGGCACAGTACAAAGACTAGGTGGCTTAACTTGTGAGTTTGTTTGCTGAAACTCGAAGGTAAATATATTGTAGCTGAAAGTGTTCCATTTTTATCCGCCTGCTGCAGTAATGGCTGTGTTACTTCAGGCCCCTACTTCAATAATTGATCAGGGTTTGTATAGCACTGGCTAAGAGCAAAAATAAGAGTGCTGCTTTGAACAAACTGCTTCACTGTTATAGCATTAGGCCCAGAAACAAGATTCAGGAAATATAGATATAGAAGAAACAGGAAAAAGATGGATACATTGGGTTGTAAATACTGCTTCGGGCTAGAAAGTAATGAGAATTTTTCCGCAGAGAGTTTTGACCTGCTATTCAAAAATTGTTTCTTGTCCTAATAAATCCTAAAAGTGTAATTTACTTGGGAAGGGGAGAGAACAAAGGCACCAAAATTCTTTTGATAACAACACTTGTTAAGGTTGATAAGTTGAGTTTCCAATGTGTGGAGAAAAATGTACGACAGTTTGTTTTAAGGTGACAACCTAAGTGTTGAGACTTCCATGCTACACGACCGAACAAGCAGGACCCCGGGTGCAGCTTGCACTTGCACACTCTGTACACATGTGATCCAAGTACAGGACTCTGCGCTCACCTTGCAAGTGATAACCAAGGAGGCCGTATTTTTTCTTAAGCAGACAAAAGCAAGACTTTACTTTTTTTTCATTGAATTCTAATTAATCTCAGCTATAGGGAATAGTGGTTTGGAAGGAAATGATTTATTCTGGACACCGAGTTTTCTAGTACTAATACACGCTAACCTCTCTCTGGATTGAACCTGACCTAGGTCATAGGGCTACCTACCAGTAGATGCTAATAGTACATACTCTTCTCTACATGTCCACTCTAACATTTGCCTGCCATGTCAGCTATTTATGAAGTTTTAGCTTAGACTTCTTGGTAGTGTATGCTTATATGTGTGTCAGAATCAACCTTATAACTAGCAAGCATTAGGTAGCAAGTTCTAACTTAAAATTAAGGTTCAAACCATTAAAGCAATGGCTGTAGCTGGCTGCTACAGTGATTGAGACAATAATATAAATAATTAAGCAAAGAAACTTTGCTGTCCAAAATAAGCAACATGATTTTTCTAGTATGAAACATATTATAAAGTACTTATGTACTTGCTTTGTCCCCAGTCACTAAACAAAAGAATAAAATTAAGAAGTTATATATTTCACTCCAAGCAAAAAGGAAAGATGCATCTAAAATAGTTTGTTCTCCTCTTATGGAAGTTCAAGGTGAAAAAAATGATGTTAACTAGAGTCACCCCAAATAATTGCTTTAGCTCCAGACCTTGCATGGGCACACCCTCTCATTAGTGAGCAAAGATGAAGAGTGGGAATGTGGTAATCAAGGCCAGCTTTATCCACAGTGAGTTCTTACCATGTTCATAAGGCTTGCCATCAAATGAGTTCAGGAAACATTAAGCTAAATAAAGATAAGGAGATTTCTTTCCTGAATTTTTTCTCAGGGAATTTAATACAACAGAACATACTACAAGGCTCTGTGCAGAGCCTGGAATGTAGTGTTCCCAAACTGATCTGATCATGAGCATTTTTGTTCAAATTCTCAAGGGATCTGTGAGTCTTAGAGATACTTTGAGAAATGCTGACCTTGACCTGTAGTGGCCATAACCCTTGATTAACAGTGCAGTGAGAAAATCACTCTCTTTCTTTGTTCTTCAAGTTTCTAAATTTTAAAAAAAAATCCTTAGCGTCCCTAAGGGATGCAACGCCTCCTAGAAATTCTTATATTGGTAAAACATTATTCTAAATAAAACTGAGAAACTGCTTAAGGTGGTCAGAGATCTTGACTCAACTCTCTTCTCAGATGAAGGGTGTTCATAGATAGTGGTCTCTGGGCATAATTTTGATTGGGATTCAGAGAATTTTTATATGGCATATACCTTGGAGATTGTCACAATGAACTGAAATTGTATTAGATGTCTAAATGACAAGGAACTGTTCAAATTGACAACTCTTCTCCTCTTCTTAAGGATCAATTTATTATGCCAGACCCTACCTAGGAAGTAAGGACATGGTTGAGTCTGTCAGAAAGCTATCGAGGCCAGAAAGATGGACAAAAATCAGCACATTCTGTAAGATCAGGCTTGTACTGTGGTGTGACCCAAAATCACAAAGTTCTATAGGTGTATGTAGTAAGGGTTTTTGTACATTATCCAGAATGGATAAAGCAGATGATAACCTTTGAGGTAGTTCACAAAGGAACTGAAGGAATTATTCAGTCAGAGAAAGTGCATCAGAAAAAAAAAAAAGAAGCACACAGACAGGACATTCGGGAAAGAAGGTGTGCTTAAGAAAAGAGCCCGAGTATTGGGAATAGTAAAGCAAGCAATGGTGGGATTCTGAAATGTTATGCCATGGACTTGGATATTTTCTTGTTTGTATTTGTGCACCCACGTCAAGAGCCTCGTACTTGAAGGGAGACAGGGATGGATGACAGAGAGACTACTACAGGAAATTCAGATCTGGGCCTTGTCAACATTGCCTCCCCATCTTCTCCCTTCCCCCCACATTTCCCCTTCCCTCTCCAATCCTCTATTTCATTCTCTTTCTTCCTAAAAATACAGGGCAATGATTCTTTTTTTCTCACACTGGGTAATGCCCTACCATTGAATTATATCCCAAGCCCATTTTTAAATTTTGAGAAAAAGTTTCCTTAAGCACATGGGCTTTGGATTCATTGTGTCCCTGATTCAGACTCTTTCGGAGTGGAGTTACAAGCCCATGTTACCACCTATCTTAAATCTGTATATTCTCATTTGAAGCATGTATATAGGCTAAAACTGGACTTTGAGGAGTAGAACAGTAATGCCCTTTATAACAGTTTACCAAAGGCAATTTACCCTTAACTTGACAGGGAAAACAAATTGAACATTCCATGGTGGCCTTCTATCATTGATTTTCAAACTAGTTGTAGCCTCAAAATCTTTTGCTCATGGATTCCGGAGACAATGCAGTGGAAAAGCATTAGGCAGATATGACTCTGCTTCAGCAGCAGTGATGTGAGTATGAAAGGCCCCAGCGAACTACCCTGTGTTTCACTCTTCACTTCTCTAGTTCTTTCTCAGACCCAAATTGACCCCAGCAGCCTTATGAAAAAAGTCTGGAGTAGAGTGAGGAGGGCTTTTAAATTGCCATTCCACATACTGAGAAAACATCACATATACAGTGTTGAGATCTACGTCCCTACCTGGTAGAAGCAATCACTGATATGTGACTCAGCCATGAAGATGCTGAGCTCATGAATGCATTAATCCTTTCAAGGATTCTTAATATGATGGCATTTTGGGGAGGTAGGGCCCAGATGAGGGCATGGCTTTAAGGAAATCTTGTCCCTGTCCCTTTCTGTCTGTCTAGAATTCCCAGCTGCTACACAGTGGGAAGTCCTGCTGCACACTCTTTCCTGCCACAATGATCTGATCCACCATGATGGGGACCAAATCTCGTGACGCTATGAGCCACCACCTTTCCCTTTTCTAATTGTTCTCTCAGGAGTTTGTCACAAAAAAGAAAAACACTCTCTGGTTAGTTTGCATTTGTTTTCTTTTCAAATTTTTTGTTTCTTTCATTCATTCTACAACATTAATTAATGACATAGGATTTGTCAGGCCTTGGGCTAGCCACTGAGAAATCAACACGTGCAGAAAACATTACTGTTGCCAAGGACTTTCTAGGAAATAGGAAGGATGAACAAGAGATGCGACTGGGGATCAAGCTGTAGGAATCCTGAGACCAACAAGCACAACGTGAAAGTGGTTGGTTTGGTCAGCAGGGAGCAGGGACATTTCTGTTCATGTAAGATGGGCAGAAGTTGAAGCCAAGGACTGGAAATCAGTTTCTCTTCCCTGTGCAAATGTACTCTGTGAGCAGGGATCCTTTGAGGGCTGACAATGGGAGTGGAGGACAGTGAGGAATGGTGGAGGCTGGGCCCAGAGAGGCCAGATTAGAGTATATCAGATTGACCTCAAGAATTAATACCTATCTACCGCACAATGGGGAGCCACTACATGATTTGGGCATAGCAGTACAATATCTGGATGATTTTTGTTTGCTTGCTTGCTTTTGTTCAAGATACTTATCTACATGCTACATGTAGAAATTATGTCAAATTCATGGCAAATTTTACATTACTTTTAGGATTTGAGCATTTTTGCCTGCCTAAGATTCTGCATTGTATTTAAGGGCTTAGGAATTTTTTGGAATTTAATCTAATTTAGGTAACTCCTTCTGGAGTTCTCTTAAATTTTTATACTTTCAGGATCAAAAGATCTATTTTCAAACTCACTCCAGGCCAACTAAATTCATCAAGGACTGGAAAAATATCAAACATTAAAAAGAAATGAGAAAGAAGAAAAAGATGCAGTAGAAGGTGTGCTATCTAAACCCTACCTAAAACACTGGAAGGAGAGTGCCATTGACCTATGATAATTAACTTGAGGAGAAAAAACAACATTAAATTAATTGCTCAGCTGGAAATTATTTAGTAATTCTCTGACTTCTAAATCCCAAGGGCTTTCCCCTTAATGTGGTATTATCAGACATCTTACAATGTGAATTCTCCAAGGCATCATTCCTTTCTTTCACTCCTGCTTCCCAAACGTACCTGCAAGTGTCTATCAAAAATGATGGATGGATTGGCTGCTTGATGTGTGTCGAGTACTAATCTAAGTTTCCTATGCAGCACCTCACGTACCCTCCCATGAGGTAGGGTATGCTTTATAGACATGACACAGAAACATTCAGAGAATTAACTTACTCAACACAGGAGAGGCCAAGTGGAGATTTGAACTGGTAAAGTCCAATCCTGTACATATTGGTTAAATCTGCAGTATCCTGCCTTGAAAGTGAATAATATTAATACACACAGTTGTACATTTAATGACACTGAGTAAATGTGTAATTAATGGAGAAAAGGCTTGGCGTATTTAACCCATTTAGTGGAGGGAATTCAGTGATCTTTTGTGTTGCAAAGAAACTATCAATGGGCAAAACTCTGGTATTGAAACACTGTGAGTGAAAGGTGTAGACCTCTCCAACAAACACCACTGATGGGAAATTACATTAAGAGAAGCAGGGAACAAAAGAGAGCTTTATACAGCCACTTCAGTGTCAAATTTAGTTAATAACAAGAGTGAGAATGGCTGGCTTTATACGTTTCATTTAACACTTCCTTCTTGTGAGTGTGCTGTCCTCTTTAAGCTAAAATCAGAACTTCACATCAAGTAGTGAATTTTGACCCAAGTTTCTATATAGGATAAAATTCTCCAGTTACCAGACAGCTGAGTGACCTTTTACATACTGTTCAAACTTTCCCATTCTCATTTTTAAAAAAATAAAATCAGAACTAATAGTATCTTCCTCATTGTGTTGTGGATGAAAGCCCCAGGTTCCAAAGCTTACATTTACTCCACCATGTCATTCTAAAGCATAGCAACAAGGAGAAGCATCAGAAGCAAGGGATTTGAAATACTGTGCTCTCAGTTAGGGTTAACCATCCATTTTTTTTCATAAATATTGATTGAATGCCCATTACATGTTAGACTTGTTTCTAAGAGATAGAACCCTCAACTGTCACCTCTACACAGTCTATTGGGGAATAGGCAAGGATTGTGGGTTTTTTTGTCTTGTCTCTGAGTGCACTATGGCATAGATAGGGTAAAAGGTGATGGCACCGGGGTGAGAAGAGGCCCAGATGGATGCCAAGAGGCAAGTCTACTCCCGGGTATGTGATTTCTTCAGTGCTGTGTCTCTGAAGATCAATAGCACTACATTCCTGACCATTTTGACTTCCTGGAGAAAAGTCTATAGTTATACTTTTAGGCCACATGGCCATCAAAGCCATTCCTCAAAGATTTTTCTACGTCATTAATATGAATGCCAGACCTCTCTCCATTCCATACTGATTATCTTAGATCCTATCTTAATAATCTTTGGTGTCTATTACTGATAATTATGACCGAATTATCAGGTATTATTATATTCCCATAAAATCACAACAGACTTTGCAATTTAGCTGACTTGTATTCAGTGCCATTGTTATAACTCTGTTTGTTTGTTTATTTGCTTGTTTTGGTTATTTAAGATAATTCCATTCCTCACTTATGACATGAAACCTCCCTAGAGAAGATTTGGAGTTCTCAAATATATTTTTTAGAAGGCCCACAAGTCAACTTGGATCATCTTTCAGCAATTCAGACTGATTTTTAAACATCTGAAACTCATTGTCTTGGTTTCTATTGCTGTGATAAAACATCATGAGCAAAAGCAACTTGGGAAAAAAGGTTCAACTTGTCTTGGTTTCTATTGCTGTGATAAAACATCATGAGCAAAAGCAACTTGGGAAAAAAGGTTCAACTTCAGCTTATAGTCAAACATGAAGGGAAATTAGGGCAGGAACTTAAGGAAGAAACTAAAGCAGAAGTCCTGGAGGAACACTGCTACTGACTTACTTCCTGTGGTTTGCTCAGCCTGCTTTCTGATACCACCCAGGACCACCTGTCAAGGGGGGTACCACCCTCAGTGTTCTAGGCCCTCCCAAGAAAATCCTTAATCAAGAAAATGCCCTACAGATTTGCTGATGGAGGCAGTTTATTACATGGGATTGTGGGTTTCTAGATAACTCCAGCTTTTGTCAATCTGACAAAGTACTAACCAGGACACTGAACCAAAGACAGTATTCCTTCTCTTTGAAAACAATGATGTTTAAAATTCTCATTTAAGGAGGCAGAGGCAGGCAGATCTCTGTGAGTTCGAGGCCAGCCTGGACTACAGAGTGAGTTCTAGGAATGGCACAAAGCTACACAGAGGAACCCTGTCTTGAAAAACCAAAAACCAAAACAAACAAACAAACAAATAAAATTCTCATGCAAAAACAACGTATATAGAGCAGAAACAAAGATATTCAAACAAAGATTTTAACAAAGTAAGTCATATCTCACACCCAAATAAGGAAGATGTTTTACCATTTGGCTAGGAGTTAGCTACAGGGATTTCTATGCTTGGATGTTGTTCATTGGAATAATGTATTAAGCTGCAGGAACAAATGATACCAAAACAGACTCACCTTTCAGGGTGAGTGACCAAGACTGTAAGAGCCAAAGCAAGAGGAAAGGAGTGAGGTGGGGAGAGAAGAAATGAGGGCCAACAGGTGCTGAGTTTAAGTGTGCATTTCTGCCATTTTAGCAGAATCAATAGGGTAATCTAGATGTGTGCCACGCACGTGACTTATTAGTATAGAATTGAGAAAAGATTGTTTATGGTTTTCTGTGTCTCAGTACTCATCTATTATAGAATGCTATCCCCTCATTTTATTGGTACTTATTTCCTTTTAAGCTTGTTTAAAAAATGATTATGCTTTAGAGGACAGTCACACACAGTAAATTATAAATCATACATTTGGCAGTCTCTATGTGTGAGAACTCAAAACAGGATCAGGTAAGTAGTGGCTAGGGCATGTAGCTGAAGTTTTCTTGTGTCCCGCCTGGCCGGTGGTCAGGACAAATCTCTCTCACCTCCCAGTCCCTCAGCCGCTCCGACCCAAATAAACACACATAGACTTATATTATTTTTAAACTATGGCCGTGGCAGGCTTCTTGCTAGCTAGTTCTTTTATTTTAAATTAACCCATTTCTATAAGTCTATACTTAGCCACGTGGCTTGTGGCTTACCGGCACTTTTACATCTTGTGTCTCATGGTGGTAGCGAGCACTGTTTCCTCTGCTCTCCTTTCTCTTTCTGTCTGTTTGGATTTCCTGCCTGCCTCTAAGTTGCCTTGTCATAGGCCAAACGGCTTTATTTATCAACCAATCAGAGCAACACATATTCACAGCCTAGAGAAAGACATCCACAGCAAGGGTGTTTACTGTCTTGACAGCACCTGCTGATAGACTTGGGTTTCTAAAGGCATTGTGATGGCAAGAGGCCCCTCTGCTCATAGGACATTCATGTTCCAGAGGCATGGGTGGGGGACACTTGAAGAAGAAAAATACTTGTTTCAGAAAAAAAAGATCATTCTTTCTCTATTTTTCAGACATTCAACTGGGCAATGCTAAAACATTAACTAGAATCCAATGTGATAAGAAGTCAGGATGCTATAGCTGTCGTCATCAGTTTCTTAACGCAAAGTTTGTTGATTGTTGTTTTTATAGCAGTGAGAGAATTTATTTTTGATGCTTCTTTATATTTTGCATATTTGTTTTCTCTTAAGACACAAGACAGTCCCTTCTTTCTGTGACACAGAGAGTGCCTACCGGTTCTGCCTGTGTGGATCTGCTGCATCCTGCATTAAGCACTGTACTTATTTAACCCTTACCCCATTCCTTGGGGAGTTCATTGAGAGAGGGAGCACCACCATGCCTTTATATCAGTCTTATTATCTTGGAAAAACCCATGAAAAGTAGCTGCTTATTAAACTGAACTTACATACACTTCTGCACTTCATTGATATGTTTTCACATTATTTACTATGGTAAAAAAAAAATCAGAAAGACTGTCATTGGAGTGCAGGTGCTATCAGCTAAACAAGCAGATTTTTTAGGCAATTTTGGTGGGCCTGCAGGATGTCTCAGGGCACAAAGACAGTTGCCACAAAGGCTGGTAACTTAAACTTGTTGCTTAGGTTCTACATGGTATAAGGAGAGAACCGACTCCCCACAAGTTGTATTCTGATCAGCACACACATGCCATGGCACACTTATACCACATAGACACACATTCACACATAGCGTATATTCTCTCTCTCTCTCTCTCTCTCTCTCTCTCTCTCTCTCTCTCTCTCTCTCTCATACTCACATATATACATATTAATAAAAGGTAGGCAACACATTATGTAAGTGTCATAAATAACACCTACAAACACATAGGGAATATATTTTCTGGAAATATTTTCAAAGCTTCACATAATCTGTTTGTTTCTACCCTAAGATCCACATATCCTCTTTCTTCCTTAGTGGTTTGGCTGTGCTTATTCAGAAGGAACAATATAGGAAATCTCTCTCTGATTCATCTCCCCAAACCACTCTAGTTTCTTCATGCATTTAAGTGTCAAAATACCTTACATATCAGCACTAATGCTAAGTAACTAAATATAGAATGTCTCCCCCTGATTTTTTAGCAAAGACATATTAGGTATTTGTTCTCCTTTCTATTTATTCAATAAAATTGGTGGATCCAAATTATATCAGGTTTCAAGGGAACAATTAATAAAATTAGGCAAAATTTAGAATTGGAAAAAGTATCAGAAACTAAAATGTAAATTGCTTTTAGCCTGATGATAGGAAAAGTTATATTGTTTTAAACATTAAAAATTATTTTACCAATTAAAAACAAGTGTAAATCCCATTCCATGTGTCCTTTCCAATGCACATTATGACAAAATTTAGCCTCCTCAGTTCTTATGCCTCCAAATCTGAGAGACTCACTGTGTGCTCTGTCCTTTTCAGTGTAGAAGTGCACTAAGTGTCCATACTGGCCACATAAACAATTGTGCTGATTTGGAAATTGTTGAAACCTCAAAGCCATATTTCAGATATCAGTGGAAGCTTTCTGAATTTTTCACAGAACTCAAAGTGTTATATAATAGTTATAAAATACACTTGTATGGGACATTTATATGTCTAGAAATGCAGTATAGGGCAGTCAAGGAAAGAAAAAAATTTCATTTAACAGTATAGTGTTTCATAAGAAAAAAGAAATGCCTGAAACATGAAAGATGATTTATTTTTCTTACTATTAATAAACTCTTTATAAAAGCATTATAATGAGAATGTTCTATGATCATTCTCTTCTGATGGCACAGTAGAGTAGTTTGACTTCTTAGAGAACATTTTAACAGACACACGATGCCTGGTGGTGTAATTGCATTTAAAAGCTACAAACCTCACAAGGTGAACAACAAAGTTCCAAGAAACAGCAATACATTATAACATCCTGCTGATAAATATGACAACTTTTAAGTATGCATAAAATTATTCCTTCCTAACCCTAGACTGTCTCCATCCACTTGCTTTGTACCTTGAGCCTGAAATTATGCTGGGTTAGAGGTGAGGCATGGAAGGGAAGGGCTCAGAGAAATAAGCTTCAAGGCAACTGTGTAAAAGCCAGTGCGAAGATATAATCTGTAGATGACTCTTAAAATATCTCCTGGTGAGTTGTTATCCAATCAAAATGTCAATAATATTAATTACCTCCAACAATACACGTTTTCCTTCCTTGTTTTAATCTTTTCCTTTGAAATTAGCATTGGCTACCTAAAATTATTATATAGTAAGTGATATATATATATGTAAATACTTACTGATTTTTCAGTTTTGTAATCTGAGAATCAATTCCGTAAGACTAGAAAGTTTTGCCTGTTTTTTTTTTTTTTTTTTTTTTTTTCCAGTGGTGTTCCCTCACTGCCATGCAGGCTTTCTTATAGTGCTTAGGGTCAAGTCCAGTCCTTTATGTATTTTTCAGTGTTGTAATTGGAGGACAAACTCCATGAGATTAGAAAGCTGTGCCTACTTTCCCCTGGTAGTGCATCCTCACTATGTAGCATGCCACACAAGCTGCCTTAATGTGCTGGAGTCAAACTCAGAGCCACACGCTGCACCACTGAGCTATAGCTCCATCAACCCAGGGGGAATTTGACTTGGTTGATAGTGTGTCAAGAAACAGTGATGAAAAGCCAACACTGGGTAAAGTGTGTATGGGGAAAGTCATACCTAATCTAAATTTTGCTAGATAAATAGGAGTTCATCATGCCGAAAGTGAAGCGTGGAGAGAGGCCTCTTGGAGGAGGGTTGCACCTAGGAGAGTCATACTGAACAAGTGTGTTGAAAAGGAGCCATTAGCTCTGAGATGGATAAAGCCACCTGCTTTGATGGCTGTTTGGCAAGGAGGAGGTGACCAAGAAGGTCAGAAAAAGATTAGCAAAACAGGTAGATACTGGATTCCTAAGAATGCGCACATTCTGAGATTTACATTGAAACTGCTGTGGAAGTCATCTTTCTGTAGTTTCTGCAGAACATCATACACACATGGTTAGCCCTGGAAGACAACTCTATGGGAGAGCAGAGTGTTTAGAGAAACACAGTATCTGTTGAGTTAATGAGAGAATTATTTGAGTTACTTTTGACTTTACAATTTGGTGATTTTTTTTTTCAGTTTCACTACAAATATTGAGAGAAAAAGAAACTGAATAACCCCAAGTGGTGGAGTAGTACTAATAGGAAAGACAGGAATTTACTCAATATTAAAGACTGAAATTGAAGAACTTTTTAGTCCCTCACCTTTGCTACACCTGTTCCTTTATTCCCCTGACGTTGAACACTCCCGCTATCTTCTCTGAAACTCTTCAAGGGCCTTAAAGAGATGCTTTCAACTTGAAAAACAAAAACAGTTTTTGACTTTTTGTTGACTGCCAAAATTGATTAGCTGCAAATCAAGTTTAGCAATGTACTTCTAATTCATTATGGAAAGTAGTTCATGCAAATTTAAATATCAATGCTCCCCACTACATATAAAAACAAACTTACATAAAAACAGATTGCCAGGCAGACATGGAGGAGTCTCTGATGTACACACGTTTGGAAATGCACTCCCTCCAAATTCCTTCTGCTCACACCCTCCTCACTGTCTCAGCTCATCTCTATGGGAATTATGTCTTAAATAGAAAGTCATTTTTCCCTGGTAAGTGCTTGAGAGTGAGTGACACCTTCAATCTGACTCAAAAAAATAGCATGGATAATTTGGAATTGCTTCTTTCCCAGCTAAATATTACTAATGTATTTATCAAGTATGGAAACAATGTAAGTTGTGTCTCAATGAATATTTATATGTAAGGTACATGACAAGCTTTAAGGTTATAGGGATTGGCCTTATTAAGGAAAAAAATATTTGAGCTAAGCTTCCAGCTACAAAACAATTTACTCAAGGAAAAGTTTAGGTAGCCGTATAGTAAAGTATTATTTTTAAAGAATCGCTGAGTTACTTTGTTTTGCTGAATAAAATCTCATTCTGGTGAGATTAAATAAACTGTCATTAACACCAAATGAGACTTTTCATTTGTCATTGACAACATTGTATGCCATGGAAACTATGAGCAGGGCATCACATATTTACAGAACATTAGCCCACCCTGGATATCCCAAGGAAGTGTGTGTAAATGACACATTTCTCTCTCTCTCTCTCTCTCTCTCTCTCTCTCTCTCTCTCTCTCTCTCTCTCTCTCTCTCTCTCTTTCTCTCTCTAAGGGTGAGGAGAACAACAATAGAGGACACCAAAGCGGTTGCTTCTGGAAGTGGGGTTCCTAAATAAGAGGGGAGAGAAACAGTGAGCAGATGAACAGGTGAACAACAAGAGCTGGGTGTGGGCATTATGATTTGCTGAGACTGGAATTAGAGAAAGGCCAGAGGGCCACTTCTCAGGACAGTTAGGTGAACAGAAATCGAGATGGAGTTGGCTTCTGATTTTCTCCAAAAGCCTTCCTGATTTCAGCAATGGAGAATTCAGCAACAGCAAACCAGCTGGTTTCTGTCCAGAATCATTTGCCATGTTTAAAAAAAAACAAAACCAAAAACAAAAAAACAAAAAAACTTAGTATGTTAAAGTCTCCTAGCATTATTAGCAAGCAGTTTCATTTTAAATCTCATTTCCTATTAATGTGATTTCAAAGTACCACAAAAGCTGGACACTATGATTCTATTGGTATATTTATTGTATGGGTTTTGAGCATGTGAACTCAGAGAACAGCCAACATCAGTTCAAACTTGCCCCACATGGTTTTCCTAATACCCTTCAAATCCTGACTTCTGCCATTTAAGCCATATGTCTCTTTAAGCAGATACACTCTGCAGTGCCAACATGTGTCAAGGACATCACTAGGTTACCAAAATCATTTTATGTGCAACTTCTTTCTAATATTCCAAAGTACTCTTCCACCTGAACCCCACCCCAACCCCTAAAATACAATTTTAATAATAGGCATTAAAATGTCATGCTGATAATAAACCCAGAGATATATTACAGAGGATCTGTCTGTATTTTTTTAAATGCTTTTGGCAATAACATAATGGCGTGTGTGCACAGACTCACCCGCAGTGCCTAAATTCCATCTTTTTTTTAAGGTTTTGGTTATGAAGTAGTGCAAAATTTCAATATTATATTATTCAGTACACAAATGTTAATTTACAGAGGAGTTGGTAAGGTAGGACTATAGATTCTTGTTAAAGGACAGTGCAAAGAGATTAGAATTGTACAGACATGCAATGTGGCATTTTCATCTCTAGTCAAGAGTTTTATCACCATATTATCTTGTGTTGCTGCTGGGGAAACAACAAACAGTAGCTTTGGCCATCTCAGTGACAGAGGTCTCTGGAAATGCACCTGCTCGTTATGTGAGAAATCCTTCTGTGGGCAGAGAGAAGGATTCCAGCTTTATTCTCAAACTGTTGCCTAATTCTTATAACTTGTGCATATTTTTTTTGAGTCATGATTGTACAATCTGCTACCCATTTTGGGATAAAAACACTATTGAAATCAAGCATACTAACTTAACCAAGCTGCATTTTTTTTATGAATCGGGTTGTAAAGTTGGTTGTCACAATGCAGCCATGTCTTCTGTAATTTAACACACACACACACACACACACACACACACACACACACACACACACACACACGGGAGGGCATCATTTAACACTTTGCTTTTCTTAAATAAAGAGCTTTTCTTGTTGCTGTTGTTTTCCTTACTGATCTTCACATCTTTGAAACACCATGAGTCACGGTGTTTCCCTTTTAACAAACAGCTCGGCTTCTTCATTGTCTGTGAGCCCTTCCATGGACTGCAGCAAATTTGAATTGGATATGTTGTGTTCAAATTGATAGGACTGAGTAAGCCAAGAAATACGTGCATTTTCCTTTAAATGTGAGCTGCGGCAAGGCATGGTACGCTATACTGAACAAGTCAGTCGGCACTGACCAAAATGTTGATGGATATACAGCAGATCAAAACGAGGAGAGTCATTTTGAAGTGCTCGGTGTCTGTCTGGCATGATAGGCTTCTGAATTTATACCTCTTTGCAAAAAGAGGCTTCACGTTATTTTGTCAGTTTGTTTCAATTTGAGAGGTGTAGAGAATTGGTATTCATTTTTTTGATATAACCCTTAAATTGTACAATTTAAGAAAACTGACTGAAAGAGATAAATTAAATGGGTAGAAATATTTTCAAATCAAAGACCAACTGACATATATAAAAATGATGTATGTTTCTTACATGGTCCACAGGGAGAATTCTGCAGGCTTGCTATGATCTCTACAATTTGCTTCAGGGCAAACTAGATTCTGGGATATTCTATTATCCCTTTGGTCTGTTTATCATGGAAACTGATGTACAATCGAGAGTTCTTTTAGTCTTTCTTTCTGTCAGGCTGGAACTGGAAGGAATTCACTTATCTCATCTACTCACCTCCAGGAAACTGCTGCAGCAGAGTTCAGTGACCAGTAATCAATTATTATTGAGAAGCAATCAATTGCTAATTTCCATAATTATGCACATCTAAACACTATGAACAAGAAAGAGAAACAAAGCCGCACTCCAAGCCTTGCCTTGTTAGCAGTATTTTGTTAACACAGGCTCTAAAAAAAGCCGCCGCAGCTGGTACCACAAATGTGTTTCCAGTATTCAGGCCATCAACGTGATTCGTCGCTAAATGTATAGAATCAGCTTCTTGCTAAAAACTACAATTACAGGTGATATACAGATTGAAATCACAGGGCTGGTTTGTCGAAGAAAATTGTCCTAATGATGGGTTTTCGGATGGGGAATGCAGCTCTTTTCTTTCTCTGTGATGGGTTGTGAAGGCAGCTGCACCTGCCTCTATGCTGTATTCTGCCGCACTTAATGATATCTGATGATATCATTAGGCAAAGTGTTCATAAACAGATGTTGAGCCTGTGCCTAAATGCTGTCAGATGAGCGGTTGCTGGCCTGAAACAGTATTATTTATATAGAACATTTACGTTTGTTATGTTAATAACCCCACTATTAGCTCTCTGGATGTTGCGTTAGGAATGTAAATGTAGTTAATATGAATAACAACCTCTTTACTCTTTGTACTGCAGTTGAGTATAACTTTTAGGCTTTGGGAGAGAAACAAAGATACCCCCACCAAATCCTTTTGACTTAGGGATTTTTTTTTTTTTTTTTGGCACCATTTGAAATTTTGATCAGAAGATAAATGATAAAAATCATTAGGACAGATGTTAAATATCAGACTTTGATTTTCTGGACTGTTAATAACCTTAGAGATCCCAACATCCCTGAATTTTCTCCTGGGAGCCCAGTCCATCAACCTGATACATCAAAGTGGTCATCATGGACTCCAATGACAAGTGGCCATCTCAAAGATTCCTAAACACCGTCAGACATGGACCTAGTTTGGTTCCACATTTTGTTTTGTTTTCCTGACAGGACCACATTTCTCTTCCCGTGTGTCAGCACATGACAGTCATGTGTCATAGTCATGTTTTACTGGGTTTTTTGATGACTTAGGAATCACTCTGATGTCGTGATTGCAATGCCTAGAAATGTGACGTGACAATTCCATGTGTATTTAAGTCAAAGTCAAATTTTATGCTTTGTAGTTAATTCATGCAGAGTAAGTTATGCAAATTCTGACAGTCTTCCAATGTACACTATTTCTCTGGAACACTGTTTTACTGTGATAGCCATATTATGTTTTGAGAGTGTCTTTGTCATTTTATGTTATACTCTCTGGGGAATTTTCGGCAACTAAAACTTGTGCTAGATTATTTATGAGTTCAGAAAACTATTATATCCAAATGTTAATGAAACAAAAATCAAACAGTGTTTTAAGCTGGCACTTTCTTACCCCTGCAGTCATAGACTATAGTGATTTTTTTTGAAGTGTCTCACCCTGGTTAACTCCAAGAAGTAATTCAGGTTGCTAAAAGTGGTAAAATGCCTAAGTGTGCTTGTTTCAGACTCTATGAAAATGAACAGGGGATTAGCAAGGCAGGCTTGTGTACCTAACTTCTCTTCATCTTGTTTCTAAGGATTCCTGTAATGTGTCATTGTAAATTATTACAGCAAGATTTCAGTGATTACAGATTGCTTCTTTTCCTTTACTTTCTGTCATTTTAGTTTTGTTCCTTTGGAAAATACTGGACACTCTGGATTCTTTTCATAAAGTGGTTCTGTACTGTCTTCTAAATAAAGAAATGAGAAAAGTAGAGTAGAAATTTTCTATTATATACTCCTCTAGCAATTGTTTCCTACTGTAATGTTTACATGGAGACTTTTACAATATTTTAAACTTCTCAAATTAGAAAAGTGAGAAGATAACTTTTTTCAAATTATGGCATCAGATAATAAAACCATAAAGCTTTGCAGGTTTCCATGCAAGAGAAATGAGGTTACTGGGAGGAATGAAGTAATTCTTCATATATGCACCATGGAAAGACTGAGGGCTTGTCCAAGTATCTGGACCCTCCAACACGCCTTTTAAGGGGTCCAGATAGGGAGGGGTTGGGGAAGGCCCCGACCACTATGCAGTGTAATTTCATTTGTTTGATATTGCTGCAAGTTGTTCAGAAGAAACTCAAGGATTGCCTTTTTATTTGTGCATCCAGTCAACACTTGGGAAAGCCAGCCAATGAAAATGCTCCTTCTGAACTCCTCAGAAATTTAGATCGATTGCAGTGAGACGATGAAAGGAAGTGCTGAAAGCATCAACTCTTGTTGAAACAAGATCAATTCATCAAAGTCTATTTACGAGGCATGAGAGCCTACCTATCTCCAATGAGTGTTCATTTCCTGTCTTCTCTTCCCTAGCTGTGATTTCAACCAGTTCCTTAAGAGGCATGTATGTTTATGTCCTATATTAATTTCCTTTCATTCTGAAAGGTGAAAACTGATTCTGTTGTTTAGTCTGTAATTTTCCAAAATGTTTCTGTTGGGAGAAAGAAGAGGACCTCTTTTACTGTTACAAGTCTCCTTCAAGGGACTGCTAAAGACAATTGGTGCATTTCACCTTTCTCTCTCTTCCTCCCCTCTACCCTGCCTCCCATCTCTCTTATTCTTGCTCTTTGACATTTCTATTTACTTAGAGAACCAGATCTTTATGTAAATACCTTGATGCATATTAAATATCACTTATGTTGTTATAATGACATGATTACCTTATGTGCAGGATCTTTGCTTTTCCTATGTCCATAACAACATCCAGAGGTCAAGTACAAGACAGCAAGTGATTCTGGACTCAAATAATGCAAATTTCAGCCCTAGCTAAGCAAATTACTGTTTATTGTTGAGAGAATCTGTTACATTTCTAGGCCTCAATTTCTCTGCTCTAATGTATTTATGCTTTCTTGGTGTCTTGATTCTTGGAAGGATATTTATGCAGATGATCAAGTGCTAATATCTGTTGACGTGTATAGGAGCCTACCATTCAACATAAACTTTGTGTTATTAAAACATGGTTGAATTTTTTGAAGCAAACCTCTGAAAATACTTACTGTATGCTACATTGTAATGATAATAATAACAGCATTGCCATTAGCTTTGCCAATTCCTATTGTTTTCCTTATTTTTGTTAATGACTTGAAAACGACAGGAGGTATTTGAAAATATATTTTACTAGCACAAATAATGCAGATTTACTTATTTTCACTTCAATAATGAAACCCAATTTAAATGAATTTATACCTTGATTGCTACAATCAGTTTAATTTCAAAATTTGTTACAAAACATGTCTTTGACGGTGATAAATTTTATACCATCTCTGTGTTGGACCACTAGAACAACCAGGGACTTTTTTTTAAAATCACTTTCTTAGGTTCTAATGTCTATAACTTTTAGAAATTTTAGTGAAGAACTTCACATTCTAATGAGCATAAAAACAATGTTTTCTTTCAAAAAATAAATCTAATTATCCTTGAAAATCATATAATATTGGTTTTATATCAAAACAATGTTAAAATTACTATTGTGATACTAATTCATTTATTATTTTATATTACTATTCATTTTTCCTTATAAATAAGATGATCTCAAAGAGAAAGTAGAACTTACAAAACACTTGTTCAACATTCTCAACTTTCTTTCTGTATCTTCCTGGGCTTCATCAAAATACTCATGATACGGCAGAGTTCCACAAAACCATTCTGAAGATTTTTAGTTCATAATGTAGTCTGAAGGATATTCATGTCTCTGTAAGAAGAAATTTGGTACTATCATGACAGTATTGCTATAAAACTAGGAGTTGAAAAATGTAAACACTATACAGGAGGGGCTTCTGCCCATAAGAAATGTGTAAATAACGTGTATTAACATGAAGTTCTTCACTCATGGAAGGACTGTCAGTTGAGTATACATTGGCATGATGACATGGTTGTCTAGTATACAGGGATTCAGTCTTGAAATGCCCATAAAGCATTTCACTAATAAGCTCTGCATTTTAAGGGATTTTTGAAATATCCTATTAGATGTTTGACTATAATCATTGAATTGTCCACCATTTGTTTGAGGACCTCAAAGAGATTTTTCTTTTTCTTTTTGTTTTTTGTTTGTTTTGTTTTTTTGGCCTGGAAAAGGGAAAAACAGAGAACAGGAAGGAGAGAACAAAACTGAGCATGCCCAATTTCTTGGTGGAACCATCAACCAACTTCCCACCTTGTTAAGCAAAATGCTCAACTGAACAAAATTTATTTTCTGTGATAATCAAATCTTGCCCCAGATGGTGAGCATCACCAGTTTCTTAGTCCATGTCTTCTACAAGGAATGATGTTCTAACCTGGGGATCCAGGATTGAGGACGACCATTAGATTGGCCCCAAACTGGCCAGTCCTAACTGCAGAGCTCGTTATAAGCAAATTTGGGTAGGAGGATTAATATCAGAAGACTCTCCATCTTTCAATTTTATGTCCATACATATCAATAAAATTGAGCTCATTACTAACTGGTATTCAGAAAATAAACTACTCTAGTACCCCAGAGTTTTGCTGTGTTACCGAATAGAGTTAGAAATAAGATCCTGATGACTTCCATTACAGAGTGTGTCATTTATTCCTAGAAATGACAGTCTCATTTATAAAATTTTAACATAAAATATATCTGATTATATGGGGGCATCAAAATAGTGTTTCCAGGGCCATTTATAGCACTTACTTATTCACAAAATATGAATTTCTTACTAATCGTTACTTTGAAATAAATTGTTAGAAACTGACATGGTTTACTAGGAATAAAGATGGTGTTTTCTCCCTGAAGAACCTTTATTATCCCCCTCATCTTCCAATGACCACTGCAGAATTTTTTCTTGGTTTTACTCACATTGTATTGTTCAGTATTTAAAAATGTTTTTATTTATTGTTCTGGCATAGAATATTTTAACACAGTTGGTGAATTCCATTTCTTATGTCTTCCAAAGAAATTATAGTTAGGGAAACATCAATACAAATGATTTTCATTGTGACAACTAATACTGTCTAAATAAATCAATATACAATCTTAAGAAAATACTACTAGAAAATTCTGCTTTTAAGTATTTGTTATATTTTACTTTTAATTTTATGTAGGTATGTGTTTCTGTGTATGAATATGTACAAATGTACACAGTGTCCATGGAGGCCAGAAGAGGGTAATATAACCAACCCCTGGAGCTTTAGTTAGCAGCAGTTGTGAGCAGCCTCCTGTGGGTGCTGGGAATTGAACACAGTCCTGTGAAGAGTAGCATGCTGTCTTAACTGTAGAACCATATCCCTAGCTCCCTAGAAAAATATATTTTAAAGATTTATTTAGTAGACCTCCACAGCAGACTTGCTTGGTTTTCCCTCCAGTATCATTTACATACAATACCAATCAGTACAGTGTCACTGTTTCTAAAACTTTAAATACTAGTAAGGGTTTGTAATTTCATTAGTCAACCATTAGAATTACTTTGCTTTTGTTTATTTGTTTGTTTGTTACTTTAGAAATGTTATTTCTAAAATGTAGCTTATGGCATCCACAATCCTCTTTGGAAAAGTTACCCATTTTCTAATCAATTTGAGACAATTTTCAGTGCTGTAATCCAATGGAGACTATGAAAATCAAAGGTGGTGACGAGTACTGAAAGAAGAGATTTCTTGGTTTATTTGAATATTTAAAAGACAAATATTAATGTGGAATCTGCCTTTCTCCTTGGCACTAAGGGTGTTTCCTCAGGAACTGTTTTAGTGTAAAGCACAAAGGTGATTATTTATACCATTATATACAACAATATTATATATAATATATATTACAAATGTATATAATATATATATATATATATAATTTTAAGAATTGTAACTTCAAGTATTTTAATCTGATGACTGACTATCCAAAATGTGTTACTCAGTTGGAAACAGTGTATTTCTGAATTGTGAGCAAATAACTTTTGAAAGTCCATTGCATAATTCTGATGATCAAAACTGTCATCCCAAATTTTACTTTAATAAAATACTCAAAAATTTACAAAATAATTAAATGAAGTATTCTCAAAAAAAAAAAGAAAAGATAGGAGTGGCTAGAAATGTGGCTCGACAGTTAAGACCTCAGGTCTTGCACAGGACCTGGTTCTGTTTCCAGCACCCACATTGCAGTTCACAGCTATTGGTACAGATCAGTGGTAGGGCATTGCCTAATTATTTTCTAAATGAGGAGGTAGGGAAGATCTGGAAAGACTATGTGGTATGAAAACAACCTTTTTTTTTTTTTAAAGAAAAATAAAAATGTAAAAATACCAGTCAATGTGGTATATAGCTAGAATCCTAGTACTCTGGAGGTTGAGGCAACTAGACTGCCTTGAGAGCCTACATGCTGAGTTCAAGGCCAGCCTCGGCTACAAAAAAATAATTTAATTAAATAAAAAATTTAAAAAAATACCTGTGGTAATGCATCTTTCAAATTAGAAGAAACATAAACAAGAAACCATTGACACCAAAAGCCTAGACTAAGATGAGCCCAGTTCTTTAAGAGGAACTTATTAGAATTTCTTGCCTTATTTTCTTAAAACTGGGGAAACCACAGCAGTGTATTGTCAGCTACTGGGCATAGGTAAGTATCTTACTGTCTTCACATACTCTGTTTAGGCTAATTGTTTTCTAAAGATCCTTCTAGCAATTTTTTTGATGGTTTCAAAACTGACACCCATTCAATTACATAAGTGGACCTTAGTTGGAATTATAAAACTTGGGGAGATATCTAGAAATATAGCCTATGGACTTTGACTTGAAATCAATGAATAAAGCTCTTTTTTAGTCTAAGGTTCTCCGCTGTGAAGTGAGTGGATGCCAATTTCATCATATCATACATTGGTTGATTGATTGGAAGCTAAGGAACTCTGCTATAAATATGAAACTTGTTTTTAGAATACACTGAATTTATCCTGAGGTATGTTAATAATTGATTTTTGTTGCTCATTGTTTCATGAGCGTGCCAGTAATTGTCTCCAGTTCAAATATGTCAATAACCAAATTGCCATTGAAATCGGGGGCCCAAAATTTACAATAATAAAGCCTACAAGAATTGAAGGCTTTAAAGTGGCATTTCCTGTGTTGGGATTTCATTTACTCAACTGTTCTTTTCCTTAAAACAAGAAGCTCTCATTTGTATGGACTTCAGCAAAACAGAACTGGTCCTCTGAGCTACTTCCTGATGAATGGGATCAGAACAAGAATGACAATCACTCTCAGCCAGACACTAGAAGGAGAAGGGAGTGCCATTTCCACGCATCCTCACACTTGTATGGAAACAGGTGCTCCCTGTGAGTCAGTGGAGCAGCAATGTGGGAATTTCAGCGTCCCCCTCCTAGAACTGTGTTCACTGCATTCTGAGTGAATACACAGAAGTCTGATGCAAGGCACAATGGCAGTGGCCACATTTGTGCAAACAAGTGTCTTACTGAAAGCAGAAAGCACACTGCTTGAAAGGATCCCTCAGAACCTTCAAAGTAAAAGCATGGCTGCCCAGAGCAGGCTCACACACACAGTATTTCAGTGCTTCTGGTAGCAGGCAAACAAAATATGGTTCAAATGGCTTAGCAATACTAGAAACGGAACACACCAGTTTAATGAGGTCTCTGCTTGAAATTAAAGTGGAAGGAGTTTTGCAGAGAACAGTATTCAATAACAAAATATTAAATGATAAACACAGATTGCTTAAAATCAGACGGGCCATTTTAAGAAAAGCATTTTAGCTCATCATGATATGTAGCACCTTATTTAAATTAGGAGGTGTTAATTCGTAGCTTGAATAATAT